>NC_063203.1:7630416-7745416 GCF_017589495.1 Alosa alosa | reverse complement strand
GCAGGCAACGACCTGATGAAATCTGCCCCCGCTTCATTTCATCAGCACAGCCAGTCATCTTTACGCGCACACACGCACGCACACACACACACACACACACACACAC
The DNA here is from genome assembly GCF_017589495.1 of Alosa alosa. Classification (NCBI taxonomy): domain Eukaryota; kingdom Metazoa; phylum Chordata; class Actinopteri; order Clupeiformes; family Clupeidae; genus Alosa; species Alosa alosa. Next base: position 7,745,310 of record NC_063203.1, on the reverse strand, counting down.
ACACGGTACATATACACACACATATAAATACATACACATATACACATACCTCTATCCTGCCCAAAACAGCTCCCACCAACCTCTCTCTGTGTAGAGCAACACACCACCTTTACTCTCTGTGTAGAGCAACACACCACCTTTACTCTCTGTGTAGAGCAACACACCACCTTTACTCTCTGTGTAGAGCAACACACCACCTTTACTCTCTGTGTGCGGTTCATTGTGTGGATGCCACAGATAGGTCCAGAAAAGGTCCAGGACTCCCATTGTGTTCTGTCCTGTCTACAAGTTCAGTAGAACCCATGTTCTACATGTCATACTCTTTGTATAGAGCCAAGGTATTATATGTTGATATTTCTGCTCTTGCAGAACCCTGGTATTTTAGGCCTGTGAGATGTACAGTGACATTTTTCAGTAAATTTGAAAAGATATATGACGGTTCAGAAGTATTTCCAAACTGTATTCTTCTAATATAAATTAAACTAGGAATTGTATCGAGACATGTCCGCAAGAACAGAGCCAGGTTTGGCCTGTACAGTAGACAGACACGCAGACACACGCCGCCGCCAAGAACTTTTTTTCTGCTGACTACCAGAAGAACTTCTGCATGACCCTCTCGGACACGTTTCCAAGCCAGTGGAGATGCTCGGGGATGGCGAGCGAGTTATTCAAGTTGAAAATGTGCGCAGCAGAGACAGAAAGTCTCGACCTGGCGCGGGAGAGAGGGCTTTTAGATCAATGCTTCCCCCCGGAGAGCGCCTGACTTTTCGGTTTTTTGCACTAACGACAGTGCAGCATGCTGCCGCAGTGATTTTATTACGTGGCCCCGGGTCTGGAGGCGCAAACATGGGTCCGGCTGTTGAGAGGCACCCCATGGGGAGGGCCGAGGTGAGATGGTGAAAGAGCAGAGCTTGTACCCAACCGTGAGGCTTCAGGCTCCTGAGTACTTTTGGAGAGTGCCTTGTTGACCTATTCGACTGGTGCAGTTAATAAATTAAGATGTAGCTCGCAAGAAAGGTCTTGTTCGCACATCTATCCAGTGAGTGAGTGTGTTTTTTTTTTGTTTATGTAGTCATGATACACTCATTGTTGAAATTCATAGCCGTGATGAGACACACGCAGAAATTTGAGTATGTTGATGGGTACATGGTCAGGAAATGTAAAATGTGAGCCCCTGTGGCATCTCGCATTTGAAACCACATGAAGAATTGACTGTTTCATATTTCAGACTCTGAAAATGTATAATGCATTATTCCACCCACAAGCAACAAGCTTGTTTATTATTGTGTGTGTGTGTGTGTGTAGATGCTGGATAAGCTGCGAGACCGCTGGATCAACACGGGACTCTGGGAGAAGCTGGAGGAGCGGAAGACGGTGATCACAGAGCCTCGCGGTGGCGGCAAGGGCGACTTCGACGAGCTGCTGCAGACCTACTACGAGGCCATCAGGCACAGCGGCCAGCAAGGTGAGGGTCAGGACCGGGCAGCACTGCCCTGCGCCATGTCGACAGGAGGGGACAAGGTGACACTTAGTGGGGTCAAAATGAGTGTGATTCAAAGTGACAAAGTTCACTGACCGGGAATCAGCTCTTCATTCTTGTGATGATTAGTAGACAAGCCAGGTTTAATCTCTAACTAACTTCCTTTGGTGAGCCAGATTTGCCTGGCACCGTTGGGACAGGCTTTATAAGGTATTCTTTAAAAGATGGGTCTGTGTTTGTAAGTTGGTGTATGTGGACTCCAGAGACGGTTGATAAAGTATCTTTGTGGACTGACTCCCTGTGAGTGTTTTTCTGATAATGGTGGTGATGGTGTTGTGGTTGTACGCTGCAGATGGTGCGCTGCTGATAGCCGTGTGCAGAGGGAAGGTGAGTGAAGGACTGGACTTCACTGATGACAACGCCCGAGCTGTGGTCACCATCGGAATCCCCTTCCCCAACATCAAAGACCTGCAGGTAAAGCCAGCAGGGTGTCACAGCCTCACCTCTCTATGCAACACAACTGAAGATTTCTTTTTTAAATGCAGTACCAGTATATACATTCCTAAATATGTCTGTATTTTAAAATTCTTTCCAGAAGCTCTTTAAGCCGTCCACTTGTTTACTGTGAATAGAATATTTAGCTTTAGAACCCAAATAAAGACTGTTGTAGTCTTGCAGTATTTGTCCAGACTAAGAGCGAGAAAAGTTTCAGAACACAGTCAAACACACACACACACACACACACACATAAGCGAACACCTTGTTTTTTGTGATCCGTAAGTAAACTCTAAAGTGATTTCCCACCGTTATCCCTGTGCTGCACACATAGGCCTGACCTTTTCACTTAATACCCCCCTCCCACCTGCCCCCCAAAACCCCCCCTCCGTTGTACCTTGCTGTCAGAGTATGTTTAGAACTGGCTTTGTCACCGTAGGGACAAGTATGAATGATTGACACTTACCACCCTCCTGCCGCACCACCACCCCTCCTCCACCTCCACCTCAGCAGGAAGCCGTGCGATATGGCAGCCTCCACCTTCTGGGGAGAGGCTTAGCGCCGGTCGGACGGCAGGATTGTAAGGCCAGGACTGGGCATCTGCAGCTTGGAAAAGGGGCAGCGGAGAGGTCATTGATTCCTCCGTCTCTCTCTGTCTCTGTTTCTCTCTCTCTCTCTCTCTCTCTCTCTGTTTCTCTCTCTCTCTGTCTGTCTTTCTGTGGGTCAGGAGGTCACGTTGGGCACGTGCCTCTGGGTGCTGTTGTAATGGCCGTCCCACTTGCCACCAAGCTATCTCCCACTCGTGTACCCACTACCCACACCTAGCAGGGCTCTCATAGATCAGTGGAAAAGCAGATTGGACCTCTAGGATTTGATGGTCTCTGAAGTAGTGGTGTGTAAAGAGATGCAGGGAGGTTAGAAGTGTGTGTGTGTGTGTGTGTGTGTGTGTGTGTGTGTGTGTGTGAGTGTGAATAAGAGAGGGATGAGAGTCACTCAGTGCAGTGCTGTGGGGTGAGTGGGGTTGTTGTGCCCCAGAGGATGCCGCACAGGTCAGAGACATGACCCCATTAGCACAGAGGAGACCAAGGCCACTGACACTAATGACTGCCAGAGACAGGTGACACACACATAAACACACACTGTGTACACACACACACATGCTGCTGCTGTAGCAGCACTTTAGGTGCAGCACATGTAGCAAAACTGGGAGTGTGAGGAGTTCCTCGCAAGGTCTCTATCACACACACACACACTAAAACATGTGCACACTCACAAACACACATGCCCTTGTGCAGGTCCCTGGCTGTAGTGTGCAGAGTGGCTGTGATGGGGACGCCTGGACCCCCCGCTTCCAGACAGTGGAAAGCCTTTAAACTTGAACAAACACACGGCATTGCTTTTATGGAGCTGTTACTATGACTGAGATCAAAGGTGAACTTTAAATAGTTACTGGGCAAAAAAAAAAGCGAGAGAGGGAGAAAGAGAGAGCCCTGCTTCTCGTGTGTAAAAATGTTAGTGAGTTGTAAGTTTTTTTCAGTGCCGTCAGAGAAGCTTGTAAAAAAAAAAAAAAAAAAAAACCTTGGAAGCAAACACTGGTATCGGGAAGTAAAACAATAAAAGGCCCTTTAAAGGCATTTAAAAGACACTCAGTGCTGATAAGGGAGATCTGGTTGCCAAATGACAGAGCTGCTGAGCGTGCCAAAGCAAAGAGCCCACATGAGAGGCTCTGAGGAATCCGTGCCTCTTTATGGCGTCTAGATGCCATGCGTGTTGCATTTAGCTCTGGAAGGGTTTTTGGTTTTTTGGTTTTTTGTCGAGATTAATTGATGGGATGTGTTCTCTTTTACCACAGTGAAATGGATACTCGTGGGGAATAATGACTGTTGTGTGTGTGTGTGTGTGTGTGTGTGTGTGTGTGTGTGTGTGTGCTTGAGATTGTGTTGAATAAGCTTTTCATCTCAGATGAGATGCTGTTTTGCCGAAGGCTACTTGTCATGTTGTTTTCGCTTGTGGTTTGCATATGTACTTGTTTTCAAATACTGCAACAGATCGTTTTTTAATCATGTTTCTTATTGAGCCCTTAATTTAAAAACTAGAATGGTCACAGAAGACCTTTTGTTTTTCTAACTGGATTCTTATTGTTGGGACCCAGAGAGCAGGTGGGCTGCAGTACACACACACACACACACACACACACACACACACACAGAAAACTTCACATCTGCACAGAGCCACTCAGCCATGAAGGATGCCTTCGGGCCAGACGTGTGTTTTTCAAGGATGAACAGGTAGAAGAGAGAGAGGGGGGGGATGCACAGCAAAATAGGAGGGAGAGAGAAAGAGAGAGAGGCCCTATCTGCTGACATTTGAACTAATCCCATGCGTCCAGTGGCTCTCTTTGCACATTTAGGCCTTTTTGGCTAGCAGCGAGAATTGGCTTTTTCACATATGCAAGCTGTCATGTCGGATGGCGGCGCGGTGCAGAGTGGTGGAGTGAAGGGCCCGGCGCTGAAATGGACTCTGATGGGGGGCGGGGGGGGTCTGACGGGTGCGGCCGGAGGGGAGCTGGCCTTTCGCTCTGACGGCTGGATCTCACAGCAGATGCCCCCTAACCCTTCTGGTGTCAGTGAGACAGACAGCTGCTGACACAGGCTCACTCATTTACAAAACACACACACACACACACACACAGTCACCGGTATTGGCCTGCAGATCTTGTGTTTGTTGTACAGACAGGGTGGCAGGTTTAAAGCCGATGGATTGTGGATGGATGGTGTTTCTTTTTTGAGAGAGCTGCTACTACATTTGTGTGTGTTTGTGTGTGTGGGCGTAGATGTGTGTGTGTGCGTGTGTCTGTTGGCCCATGCGTATGTGTAAGATGTTAACATGTCTTTCTGAAAGTGTGTTTGTGTGTGAGGCGACACGTTGTACCTGCCATGTCCCCATGACAGGTGTGTTGCTGTCTCTCCCTCTGCGTGCGTGCGTGCGTGAGCAAACGGGCACATGGCGCCTGTCAGAAGCAGTTAGCGGCGGCTCCTCAGGTCCACCCCGTCCCACCGGGGTGAGGCCTGGCTGAACTTTTCGCTTGTCAATCTCCCAAAAGGTTAGCCGCTAAAACGCAGAGCGGCGAGCGAAAATTGATGGATGCCTCCGTGGCATTTCGGCGGTGAACGGGACAGGACTTGGTGCGCCATGCCATCTTTCTGGCCTTCACCCAGGCTGGGCGGGCACACACACACACACACACACCTCACTCACCCCCTTTCAAAATGGATCAGTCACACAGGGGCAGACAAGGATAAAACATTTTTTTAGGTTTACCCTGGGGTGTGTCATCTACATACAAATCGACCCACCCCCCTTCCCAAACACACACACAAACACACACACACACACAATGCAATCACCTTTCTTTTCTCTGTGGAATGATTCACCCCATTACTTCCCTCTATGCCCACTATCTCTTCCCGTCAGCAAGCTTGGCACTGCTACAGCCCCAGCCAACACCCAGCCACCCCCAAGAGCTGCCCAGCCTGCCAGGCATCATCCACCCCCTCCTCCAGAGCGTCCACGACCCTCCTCGACCTCTCCCCCCCTGGCTCTTTCTCATGGTGCCCAGGGCGCTAACCGTGGTGTTCACAGCTCGGAGCGTTCTGGCTTTGATCCACACCAGTGTCGATACTGGACCACATAGCCTCAGCGAGCGAGCGAGCGACACACTCACTGGACTGGAATGAAAAACTACTTGTGTGTGCTGTTCTCATTGTGTGTGTGTGTGTGTGTGTGTGTGTGTGTGTGTGTGTGTGTTTTCTTAGGTGGAGCTGAAGATGAAGTATAACGATCATCACTGTAAAGCTCGGGGCCTGCTGACTGGCAGTCGCTGGTATGAGATCCAGGCCTACCGTGCCCTCAACCAGGCCTTAGGCAGGTGTGTGTGTGTGTTTGCTTTGCGCACGATCTGTGTTTTTAAGGACGTGTGAGTATTCGTGCAACTGTGATTCTTGTGCAAGTATTCCGCAAGAGTTCCAAACCTGACCTAGATTTCTTTATTTTTTTGTTTTCTTTCCCTGAACCAATTTTGAAATATCTGCTTGAAAACTGAACTACCTGTATCATCAAGTTTGACAAATGACAGATAACATATTTGTCATCACTTCTGTTCATTGCAACTGGAGGGTAAGGGTCTGTCCATACGAAGTGATAACAGCTCTCTCTCCCCTATAGGTGTATCCGCCATAAGAATGACTGGGGCGCCCTCATCCTGGTAGATGACCGTTTCAGGTCAAATCCCAACAAGTACATCACAGGTAATCCATAGGATCTATGCATTCGGACTATAAGAGTCTACTGCCTAACCTCAGGCTCGGCTGCCTCTGGGCACTGCTGTGGCTCAACTCAACCACTAGGTGGTGGTAGTAGTCCACTGCAGCTCTGAAGTGGGGAAAGCCTTGAGTAATGTGTTTTGGGAGGAGAAAATCATGCTTGACAGACAAACATATCATATGTGTATGCACATGTTCACTCAAGACAGACACGCCTACACAACTAGACATGGCAAATACCCTTTATACAGGAGTTTTGGCTAATGGGGTGTGTGCGTGTGCGTGCGTGTGTGCGTGCGTGTGTGCGTGCGTGTGTGCGTGCGTGTGTGCGTGCGTGTGTGTGTGTGTGTGTGTGTGTGTCACAGGTCTGTCAAAGTGGGTGCGCCAGTTGGTCCAACACCACAACAACTTTGGTGACGCCATGCAGTCCCTGGTTTCCTTCTCCCAGTGCCAGCAGGGGGCAGCAGAGAACCACGCAGCAGGGAAGACGGAGCAAGTGGTGCTCCCCTGCACCCCCTCCTTCTCTGCCCCTGCAGCCCCATTCCTGTCCCCACCCCTCAAGCCAGCGGAGCCAGCCCAGCTCCCCCCAGCCATCCCGGTGGGGGAGTGGAGACTGACGACAGGGCCTTCACCTCAGCTGTGCAGCCCTGCACCCACCTGCCACGGCGCAGACATGGGCACAGGTACACCACTGCGGCATTCACCTCTCAAGCTATACGACCCCGTCTTCACCTAGAGACAGGAGAGGCTCTCTCTGTCTGGTTCAGTTCTCCGACATCTCTGGGTTCTCTCTCTCTCTCTCTCTCTCTCTCTCTCTATGTATGGTGTTGGCTTTGAATCAGGTTTATCATGATTCCATGGTTTGAGGAATGATTCAATAAATGGGTGTAGAACCCCTCTCTCTCTCTTTTTCTTTCTTTCTCCCTCTCTCTCTATCTCTGGTGCTTACTTTTTTCTCTCTCCTTCAACTTCCTTGTCTGGTTGACTTTTCTAAGCTGTCTGTGTGTGTCCCTGTCTATCTGTGTGTCTGTCTCTGTGTGTGTCCCTGTCTCCCTGTCTGTCTGTGTCACCCGGTCTGTCTGTGTGTTTTCCTGTCTATCTGTGTGTCTGTCTGTGTGTGTCCCTGTCTGTCTCTGTGTGTCTGTCTGTGTGTGTCCCGGTCTGTCTGTGTGTGTCCCTGTCTGTCTCTGTGTGTCTGTCTGTGTGTGTCCCTGGCTGTCTGTCCCTCAGTGTCCCTCACTGTGTCCTCTGCTCCCCCTTCTCTCCCTTCCTCTACCTCCTGCACTCTAGTTTGGGTAAAGTGGGGATATTTCTGGCAGTGAGGCAAATGGTGTCAACACTCCTTTCAAAACACACACACCCCTTCAAACAACCAAGGCTTTTCTGAAAACAAACCCTATAAATAATTCCAGTGCACTTTGATCATTGTCTGCGTGTGAAAGTGTCAGAGTGGCCCTCTGTTGTTACTTTTAATATGAGCGAGCAGTGTGCTATTATTTTAAGTGTCTTTGAGTCTCGTGTTCGCCATAGTGTCTCGTATCATTTGTTGTGTGTGTCGCTTATCGTTTGTATTGTCTTCAACTGTTGGAAGGGGCAGATGGTCATGAGCTCTTTGCATAATCACAGCCCTGGAAAACATTAGCTTGGGGCTGGTATTTTATTTATGAGGGGAGGATGTTCGTGAGACATTCCTGTAGCATGGAGCCTGTGAAGCCCTGGGACGGGACAGGAGGGGAGAGGGGGGCAGCGCAATCTGGGATGCTTTTGGAAAACAACAGTGATGAATTAGTAAAGGGCCACAAAGATGCAGGGCCTCCTCTCCTGGGTGCTCCACTTTGGCTTATTCAATCTCCAGGGTTATACAGTAAACACTTTCTTTCTCTCGCTCTCTCTGCTTCTCTCTCTACTTCTCATTCTCTCTCTCCCTCTCATTCTCTCTCTCCCTCTCTTTCTCTCTCTCCCTCTCATTCACTATGCAGTGTGTGTGTGTGGAGGTATTCTTTGTGTGGCACACGATGTGCGATGTGTCTTTTCGCAACTCAAAAGTACCAAATATTTGATTACTGTCGCGTGGCATGGATTTGATCCTACGAAGGTGATTTCCGCTTAGGTGACTGCCTACTAGCTCTCAACAACATGGCCCCCAGAGCGCTTCCGCTGAATCCCAAGCAGGAGTCGGAAGCTGTAGCCTGCCACTTTGGGTCGTCACCACATCCAGCCGGCCCGCCAGCAACACACCCTCATCTCTCTGTCGCCACTTTGTACTTAACACTTGGCCCTGGAGCAGACAGTTTAATCCAGAATCACTTCAGCACGCCACTTTGAATGCACGTGGAATGCATTGTTGAATTTTTCATCACAGAGTCTCCCCCCAATGGATTTGAGCATTTCCAGCTTTAGCAGTCAAGCTAGTTAGGAAGTGAGGTGCCTTGGGAAGCTCTTTGTGTGTGTGTGTGTGTGTGTGTGTGTGTGTGTGTGTGTGTGTGTGTGTGTGTGTGACAGAGAGAGATGGGTCTCAACTCAGCTAATAAGACATTTGCATGATGCTCAATATACGAGGCAGTGAGACCCTTTGTTTAGTGACGAAGAGGATGATGACTATCACTGTGGTTGTGATGGCGATTAGGAAGATGATAAAGATGTTGATGATGAGGGTGATGATGATGTAGGGCTAAAGGAGGGTGTGTGTATGATGTGTGTGTGTGTGTGTGTGTGTGGGGGTCATTACTCCTCTCCCTACTCTTGAGGCGCTCTGCTTGACTGACCTGTGGCCTCAGCAGATGTTGGACTGTTGCTGTTAATTAAGGCCCCCTGACCTTTATTTGTGCTAGATTAAGCGTGAGCGCTGCCGCTCGCTCGGGACATCTGGGGGAGGAGTGGCACATGAGGCCTCCAGCAGTATGTCCTACACCACCCTAACCCCCACCCAAACCCCCCACTTGCCCTCGCCCCAACCCCAAACTTGGCTAGGCTAAGTCAGCCTGTCACGTTGAATTGACTTGCCATATCAACTCCACTTTGAATCGGTGTTGTGTTAGCCCAATGTTGACTTTTCCGCTATGCAGCTACTTGCCAAAACGAGAAAATAAAACTTCATGAGTCTTAGTTATTTGGTTACTCTTTCACGCGTCTGCTGAGAACAACTAGATCGCCACACAAATAGAACTTGAAAGTTTCAGATGTTGGATAGAAACGTAGCCTAAACTTGCTTACTATTACTTTCAACGATAGCGTACGAACTACTTACGGAATGATATGAAAGACGTGATTCATAGCTCAAAATCCATTGCCACTGTCATATTTTTGCAGTTGTCATTATAGCAAAGATCCTTGATTACTGACCAAGATAGAGCAATGTAATTTGTTCGCTCCACTTCAACACTGTCTGGTTATAGGCTGCAAAATGATTGGACCGTCGAACATTGGGAAGTTAAATTGAACGGAACTTGCAATGGAACTTGTGAACTTCTGCAGCGTTCTGAGAATCTGTATAATAGGCTAATGATGGGCTGCTTTCAAAATAGTTATAAAAAGCATTGTTTAGTTTTGGCCTTGAAAAAATATGTCTGGCCAATATTTTTGTTTCATATACCAGCCACTTTGGCTAGTAGGCCAAAAAGTTGATATCAACCCCTGTGTGTGTGTGTGTGTGTGTGTGTGTGTGTGTGTGTGTGTGTGTGTGTGTGTGTGTGTGTGTGTGTGTGTGTGTGTGTGTGTGTGTGTGTGTCTTTTGACAGGTGACCAGAAGGGCTCGCGTCCTCCGTTGACTCCCCTGGCAATAGGTGAGAAGGGCAACCAGACCCCGAGGCAGGGCACCCCAAAGCCCCTCCACCAGTTCTTCACCTTGACCCCCATCAGCGCTCGCTTCAAGGCCCCCATCTTTCACCCCAAGAGCAGCAGCAATCCCACATCCGACCCCACAAAGCCCAGCGCCACCTATAGGTCGTGTGCAGAAGAAGAGACCTCACCACCACTGACCACCCCACATGTACAGGCCAAGTCCCCTAACCCTCTCCCTACTATTGAACTGACTGCGTCCCCAGTAAAGGCCCCCCCTTGCCCCATACCCGCAGAGGCGGCCAGTCTCTCAGGTCCTGCAGTGGACGCTGATGGGGAGGGAGAGGAGGAGGAGGAAGAGAAGGAGGAGGACCAGACCGTCTTCTACAGTCCGGAGCTGTTTGGAGATGAGGAAGATGATGCTGCTGGGGACGACGAGGATGATGAGGACTGCGTTGTGGTGGTGCCGGAGGAAGAACCTCCGCAGACGACTGAAGGGAGGCCTCAGAATGGCATCCCAGAATCCTCTGTGGCAGCCACAGCCCTTGGACTTTCAGAGGAGCCATTTGGCTCAGTGGAACTCGGGAGAAGCAGCCGTGCTACTACTGCTTGTGGCCAGCAGGGCAGCGCCACGTGCACAGACTCAAAGAACAGGACCGGGCAAGGGCTGGCAGAGGAGAGGTCAGCGTTGTGCAGCAGCAGGAGAGCAGGTAGTGAGAAGGACACCACAGGTCAGATGTCAGAGCAGAGACAAACGCAGCAGCAGCAGCAACAGACTCAGGGCAGACAGGCAGGCAGCAGGTCACGCAGGCTCTCCAGGTCTAGGCAGAAAGGGTCATCTTCCTCAGGTAAACTCACCAGCTACTTCTCCCTTATCCCACAGACACAGGTCTCTGAAGTGGTCACCATAGATGACTAGGAGCAGCACAGGGGCACTGGTCAGTCAGTCCACTGCAGCAGGCAGGAGTGATATACAGCTCATAATGAATGTGGGAATGGAAAAGTGAATGCGTGGAACATGGATAATGCTTAATGGTCTCGTTATGTGGTGTGACAGAGCCGCGCATGTATCACTAATGAACGCGTTTCACTCCCCCCACACGCACACGCGCAACCCCCCCTCCCAAAACAGTTTTAGATGCACAGTTGTGATTTCCCTTTTCAAAATCATTAAAACGAAACGGTGAAGCGCTCAGGCTCTCTTCCCTTTCCTCGAAAGGCGAGAAGAGGAGGCCAGGGTCGTGGATTGTTTTTAATGAGCTGTGCTGTTATGTGGATTATATGCGTGGGGGGATGTGGGGCGGTAGGGTGCCATAACACGGCTGGCTTCACATGATTGCATTTAGGCCCGATGCTGCTCGTTCTCTCTCTCTCTCTCTCTCTCTGTCTCACGCTCTCTCCGTCTTATCCCATCTTATTCTTTTTTCTTTTTTTTTTTTAATCAAAATGTGTATGTGTGTGTGTGTGTGTGTGTGTGTGTGTGTGTGCATGCTGTGAAAGCCGTGCCAAGCCATAAACACTCACAGGAAGCTTCCCACCATCCATCTTGCCAGCTCTGAGAGTGTAGCCGATCACGCTGATTGCATTCAGGCCCTCGGTAATTGTCATTTTTGCTCATAAACCACTCGAATAGATGGTTGTCGTTTGCGGGCCAGCTCCATCTGCGTAGCAACTGTGCGTGTGTTGATAGCGGGGCAAAGGGCATCGGAAGGTGACAGCAGGTCCCTCGTGTGCGGCTGAGCAAGATCTGGCCGATGTCTCTCTGGCTCTGTCCCTTCAGTCTCAAGGCCAGTTCCTGAGCCCACACTGACGCGCTGTACTTATGCTCTCTGGGACACTTTTGTCTCTTCTTTTTTTTTCTTTCTTTCTTATGATTTCAGTGAGTAGGAGTGAGGAAAGGGGAGAAAAGAGAGGGATAGGAGAAAGAAGGATGGTTCTATGTCTCTTCTGTCAGCAGTAGAAAAACATGATGCAGATTTTACTTTTGTCTTATTCGAAATGCATTTTGAAGATGACAAAATATTTTCAAAATCTCTCTCCGGTGATTTCTTCAGCCCTTCTAAAATACTGTGTATGAAATGGCCAAGGATCATGTTTGTGTACTGTGTCCCCATGTCTGGTTTATTATCAAGGTTTCTCTCGTTGGTAAAATTATTCATGTATTGTGTGTTTCGTACAACACTGTCTGAGATTGTTTTGAATAAATAATGTCATCAGCACTTTGTCCATCACCACTCAACCCTGTGGAGGTCCCTGCTAATGGCTTTCATTACCAATAAACAAAAGAGAACCTGTGTGTGTGTGTGTGTGTGTGTGTGTGTGTGTGTGTGTGTGTGTGTGTGTGTGTGTGTGTGTGTGTGTGTGTGTGTGTGTGTGTGTGTGTGTGTGTGTGTTCGGATAGTCCGATCTGCATTACCATGATTTTTTAAGGGGGCTTGTGTGCTCATTGTCGGGAGTAGTTGCTCTCCCCCGGTTGATCTAATTTACGGCAGAGAGGGGAGGAGGAGGGCCCAGGCAAATTAAGCACCATTAGCCTGACAAGATTTGTCTCATTAGAGCAGAGCTCTCCAAAGCTGCTAGTGTCGCTAATGTTTGGGCTACTGAAGGGGGTTTGGAGGAGCACATTCAATTAAACCTCATCCTTCTTCATCTGCCCACCCCCCTCACACACACGCACATACACACACACTCACACCAATGTAAGAGGAAGGAAGTGCATTCGTTACTGTAATTGCGCCGGCCATTAATATCAATATGACGAAGCGGCGCCAGTGTAAATGGAAGGGACGCTTGTCCCATCTTTTAGATGTCCTAACAAGCTGCTGCCACGCAAGATGGCGGGTGAAAGAAGGGGGGGGGGTAAAACAGCTGGAACAAGTCCCAGTCAAATTCCATTTGTTCCCCCCACAGCCTAATTAAATTAGCTTCATTTTGACCCCTGTTTACCCTTGTGGTTTTAGCGACACTAATGCAAATGTTTACCTCCTCCGTCTCTCTGCGCCTGTCTCGTCCGCTCAGAGCCTCTCTGCCGTGATGTTGGGCTCGAGGAGTTTAATCCTGATGAACAAGGTGCAATCGTATTGGGCTTTCTTCTCTATCGGCAGGTCACGGCGCTGGAGAGGGTTTGGACACAGCAGGCGACGCCAAGGCGGAGATTCAGGGCAGACGGCGTGGAAGAGGCAGGGGCACGACAAAGCGGCCTGTGTCTCCACACACACTCACCCAGACTCAGCCACTGGCGACGTGCAGGGCAGTGACCGCCATGTGTACGTCCAGAACAGGGTGTGAGAGCCAGAGAAGTGTTCGAGCAGGGAGCGGCCAAGGTTGTGAAGCACCAACCAAAGGCAAACAGCCCAGCGTGTTCTGCCAGCAGTACAGCAGGAGCCTGCCCAAGGTGGCAGTGCCCGCAGTGCCAAAGACCTCCAGAAGGAGGAAGGCAGGAAAGGCCTCAGCTGTGCCCCCCTTGCAGGGTCAGGAGGAGGGTGAGATGGCCTCGCTGAAGGGACGGGGGGATTTAGAGAGGGCCCGTGCAGGCCCGCCAATAGTGGGGTTTGAGATCGTCACCCCTCCTCAACAGAGTAGACTTGCCTCTCTTGTGCAGACTGCAGAGGGAGAAGGCAACAAGCGAGAGGAGGAGGAGGAGAGATGCCCCACCGAGTCAGCTCAGACAGGTAGGAGTGCTGCAGCAGTCTGGAGCAGCTGGTACGGAATCAGGCACAGAGGCTTTTATGGAGAGCGGTTTCCTGGACAGGGCTTTGCTAAGCCTAGTCCTAATCAGGAAGAAGAGAACTTGAACAGGAGATCTATGAATATTTCCCTAATAAAGGGGTTTTAGTTTAGGGCTAGGCTTAATGCATGTCCAGGGAACCGGCCTGTTTTAAAAACTGTCTTGCAAACTGATTAAAATTTTCCTGATATTGTAGGCTATTGACACACGGTCATTACAGTCCCAGCAGGTTGCTTGAGATATGGGTTCATAGGCTCCCGAATTATGGCTCAAAAATATTGGATCATGGTGTTGTGCCGTGATATTTTCTCATATTAAATAGTGTGTCACTGCAGCAGGACAAAAAAAACGTTTGGGAAGCACTGTTTAATGTTATATATGCATTTCATAATTGTCTGTTTGCATTGAAGACTACCATGATTAGATATTTGCTAGCACTGAATACTGTAGACCAGCCTTTTTTAGAATGTTTATATCTGCCACTTGTTTGTATTTGAGTTAAATGCAAGTGTATGCATCTGAGTCAGTGTGTGTGTGTCTTCAATGATGTGCTGCTGATGATTGTTGACATGTGAGTCCTTGAGGGCTGCCTGTGTGTGTGTGTGTGTGTGTGTGTGTGTGTGTGAGGGTGATGTGGAGTTGAAGTTCAGGCTCTGGTGTGACTGAAGTCCTCCATCCACGCTGCCATGTCAAAGACACCCCTCCCCATCCAGAAACACCTCTCTCGTGCACACACACACACATACACTCTAACACACCCAGCTTTGTCACAGAGATAGTTTGTCTGCAGTATCCAGTCCTGCGCCTCAAGCCTGTCTTCTTTGCCAGGCCATGCTGAGACACATATTCTCTCCACACACACACACAAACACACACCAGTCCACTTCTCTCTTCTCTTCCCTCAGGTCCCTAAAGGGCACAAGTGCCGCTGAATCGGTCTCATCTGAGATGTTTTAACGTTTTCCTCTTCCTGTTTAGAGTCCTTAGGAATCAAAGTTCAGAGGTCACGCCGGAATCGCAAGGGAGCCCAGACAGGAAGAGGCAGCCATCAGCCCGAGAGGGAGGTGAGTCCTGGACAGTGTGTTTCAGGGCTTAAATTTCACTGCGGGTATTGTGCATAATTTGTTCAAGTCCCGCAACTCTAGCCATCATAATGCGAGAAATTCCAGCATATGTTATTGAATGTGTGTGTGTGTGTTGTCTGTATGCTACTGTGACCTTGAATTTCAATAAAGTATATCTATCTATCTATCTATCTATCTATCTATCTATCTACACTTTTACAGCCTGTCTGATGACGTTAATATAATCGTGAAGTGGCGTGAATGCGGTGCTATTGACCGGACGGATCAACTACCGAGTTGAATTGAACATAGCCTCATGCAGACGCAGACACACACACACACACAGAGAGAGAGAGAGAACCACTTTGCGCTTACGCAAATAGGCTACGCAACCATGGCAAACTTTTACATCTGGAAAGAGCTCCTTGGTAACTATCCTGCTAGCTCAGGTCATGTCAACACTTGATCCCAGAAAGATTGTCTTCGACTTGTTAGTTTTTTGAACATTTATTTTATCTAATGACATAGAAAACATAATGAATTGCATCCACATATCCTTATGCACTATGCACAACTTTTATTCACTAGCGACCAGGGAAGCCTAAAACCGTCAGGCTGAAGGGAGGCTAATTAGTCTCACATATTTCTTAAAGTGACAGGCACTCAATTACACCTACTCATCACCCATAGATATATATACTGACAATGTATATATATCTATGCTCATCACCAATGTGCACTCAATTAGACCTACACACCACATTAAATATATGCCTAAGTGTTATAGTTTAAACGTCAATATGAAGCTTTCAAATGACTAAGTATGTTTAGCATGTAACATGCCTTACATTAAAAAAACATTATTAACTAAATACACTCTATATGAATTTAACATTGTGTGTATGGAGAGAGTCAAGCAGAATCTTGGATGTCCACTGTTGTGAATGATCCCACTACAGTATATATTACTGATGACATCAGGGTGGTGGGGGGCCCAAAATCAAACACTTTTTTTAAAAAGTATCAAAGAAGTATCAAAATCGCACTTCTTGACTTGGTATCAACCCCCCCCCCCCCCAATTGTGTAAATCCCCCCTACATGAATAACCTAAGGGGGGAATTCCCCCCTTTTTTGAAAAATGAATTTTAAGCCCTGGTGTTTACAGACAGGTGGCCAGAAGGTTTAGGTTCAGTACACCTCCAAGGTCCTCTCATATCCATGTAATGGCTGAAGGAAGAGAAGCTCTCCCCTACTTTTGTGTTATTCACAAAGGAAGCCTTTCGTTCTATGGTAGTGGGACCCAAGGGGACAGATCAGTGATAAATGTACACATATAGGTTGCATTGTCAGATATGAAACTATAAACACTCAACAAATATAAACAAATGTTTTTCGGTGTCTTGTTTGAAAGAGATTGACTTGGGTCTTTCTCTGTCCCCC
Source organism: Alosa alosa (assembly GCF_017589495.1). Classification (NCBI taxonomy): domain Eukaryota; kingdom Metazoa; phylum Chordata; class Actinopteri; order Clupeiformes; family Clupeidae; genus Alosa; species Alosa alosa. The sequence continues at coordinate 7,729,004 of NC_063203.1, read as the reverse complement.
CAGGCTCCGTGTATGAGTGGCCTGCACTGTTCTGTTTGCGATCAGGAGCTGCTCTCTCTTGCGAAAGGTAAACTCTCCACCGTGCTTACCGACACACAGAGCCACTGGCTCCGGTGAGATGTGTGGTGAGGCTAATCCCCGCTGTCAAGCACCTTTTCTGGAGAGCATTCGGAGCGTGACGGTTTTGCCGCGCACCACTGCTAAGTGCAAAACCATGCGTGCTTTGATCAGTTGCAGGCTGGCTGACTTGGACTAAAGCAGGTGGAAAATTAGAGCCTTCTCCAGAAATTGATCTGTGTGTGCTTCCTGGATATTACTGGTTGGATGTGAGAAGTGGCAGGAAGGCTTATTTTTGGATCTGGCCTCAAATCTCAAACAGCACGAGTCAATTTTTACATTTGAGTAAAATGAAATTCAATACAATATAATATTATTTATGTACACAAAGTTCAATATACACTGTATTACACTGTAAAATTTACACAAGAAATGTCAAATGATGTACTTCTGTGTTTCAGCTGCTATAGGTGTATCATAATGGTTGAGCTGAACCACAGTTAGTGAAACCTTTCTTGACTACATTTTTAATTCCTTAAAGCTACATTGTGTAATTTGGCTGGATTCTTAGCAAAACTCCATGTTTGTTTGTTTTTTTTTTTTTCAAAAATATGTACTCATTCATGTGTATGTTACTTCCACCAACAAATCAAATTATTCTGGTAAGCATAGAATCTGAATCATAGAATACATGTTTCGGCCTCGGTTTCATACCTTAAATTCTAGCTCAGCCTTTCGCATTTGTCGGTCACTTACCGAAAGACAGAGTTGTGCTCGTGGCTGCTGGGAAACCCTTAATCTCTAACTCTTCTTACGGTGATAGAAGACCACGTTAGCATTATCTTGAACTACATATCTTGTACTGTATTATTGAATATTGTTAGCACGGATAAGTTGCTTGCTGAATATAAACCAAAATAACAAATCTATATCAACATTATTTATCTTGCATGAAGTATATGAGCTATAGTTTCACAGACTAAATTACTAAATGCAATTTACAATTATTTTTCTAAAATAACCTCATTACAAGAAGGAATACTCGATAAAGTTGTGTATGACTTGTAACGTCAGCTAGGACATTTATGGTGTGGCTTCCGTAGCTAGTAAATTATGCTTGGAGAGGGAGCTAGAGTCTGTTGCAATATACCAGCTCACCGCTAGATAGGAGAAGAAAGCAGCACATTGGCCACATATGGATGTGTTGTTTGCTGTCGGTGTGTTGCAGGCGTGCTGTGTAGCATTGTGTGCGAGCAAGAGCCCGTGGTCAGCCTGTGGAGGAGCTCCAGGTGGGCCGGCCGAGCTCCAGCCCTCTGCCCCTGCCCCTGCCCGGCAGCCATCCAGCTCAGCAGGGCTCAGGACCCGGAGAGCCCCCTGCTGCTGCAGGTGGAGAACATCGCCGCCCTGCAGGGCCTGCAGAGAACACTACTGCCCTACACAGACACAGGTAACCTAAATGCAGCATTATTTATGTATGAGTCTATGAAATATTGATGTATGTGTGAGTGTGTGTACTGTATATATTTGTTTGTTACCTATGTATGGTAACATATATGCAGGGGTGAAAGTAGTTTTTATTTCTTGGTGGTACTATCATATAAAGTCATAATGCGCACGCAGAGCCCGCGCCGAAAATTTCACTTAGCCTAATTATTTATTATTTATTTACTTGTTTATTTACTGTATTATAGTCTACTTATCAAGCATTCACTAGGACTTCTTATCACTCTAGTATCACCCTTTAACCCACCTGTATCTGTTTTTGATTATGAATAAATTGCAAACACTTAATTTCAACCTTTATTTATTTATTTAGCCTAGTTACTCTGCTCGCTCCCTACTTCCAATCGTTTTTTTTTTTATATAGGCTACTGTATATCATGAAACACGTTTCTTTGAGTCATCATGTCTTTTTATTTGGGAGACTGCAACATACTTCTGTCCGCTAAAACACTTTCATTATTGCTGCGCAAGATCTGGTTAAGCCGTACACGCACTGTCTGTCTCTTGTCTCTCCAGCAAAACACTGCACACATAAAAGCAGAATAGGCTATTTAAACATCAACATATTTTTCTTTAGCCTGTATGGTTTTTTTTATTTGGGAGACTTTCCAAAAAACGTCCGTCTGCTAAAACACTTTGGATACCAGTGCACGTTGGCGCAATTACTGTAGGCTACTGTACGCGCGCTATAGCTTGCTCGTTGTCTGTCCAGCTGCACGGGAGGTTTAGACACGATTCAGTTCAGAACAATGTATATGAAATATATTTTGGGGGAAACGTGTTGCTTCTGGTAATTTGACGTTAGCAGTTGTGTTGTCATGCTGAAAGTGCTATATTTTTCAGAGACAGTATAGTTTTCTTTCCGGTACGGCGTACCCTCTCCAAATATTTTAGTGGTACTCCGTACCGGCCAGTACCAGCTTACTTTCACCCCTGCATATATGCCAACAATACAATGTATTACAGCAAAACATAAAACATTGTAGATGAAAAAATATTCCTTAGTTAAGAGCCAAATGTACAATTGGAATGAGAGTATGTATGAATCTCACACCGTCCCAGGCAGTGTGTGTGTTTTGGGGTGTGCGGGCGCGGGGTTGAAGAGGCCCTCTCTAAAGGCAGTGCCATTAGCTTTAAGTAAAACTCCCACCGAAAGCTAAGAAAACACAGCTGTCCCAGCCACATCAGCCTGAGAAAGGTAGGCTGGCTCCCTGCCAAAGAAGTGACTGGCAAGATTAATGCAAGATGGAGGCGATGGAGAGGAGGAGTAGGAGGGAGGCCTTGTTGGAGTCATTTAAGAAAAAGAAAAACACCGGTAACCCCTTTTTTAGCGTTTCTGTAGCAATGTCTAATTGTGCTCTCCTCCTCTGCTGCCTCACATGCAGGGAGAGCTCACTGGAAACACGAGCTTCAGAATGATAGTACCACTGACTCGATCAAAAGCACACACACACACACACACACACACACACACACACACACACACACACACACACACACACACACAAACAAAACACCCACGCAGCACTTAAGAGTCTGTCTCTCCCTAGTTCCTCTTGGTGATTCATGTGGATACACAGCTGTCCTCATTAACATCAAGAGCTGAAAAGCACCTCAGAATTATCACACTTTTCCCCGGATTAAGGTGTTTGTCTTTCCAGCGGCAGCCTGCCACTATTCCCCGTGTGGGCACGCCGGCTCAGCTTTGAAGCCCCTGGCTCTCCAGTGCCGGGTTGTTGCACGTGAAATGGGGCGTACGCACACCACTTCGCTCTTGCTATTCTTTTTCCGTTCTTGTTGTTTTTTCTCCCCTTTGCCCCTCACGCCCATCCCATCCCCCGGTCCGTCTTCCAGCTGTAATGACTGCCGATATCTTCCCCATCTTCCCTGTTCTGAATACACGCACACACACACACACAGTCAGTCAGTCAGTCTTTCTCCGATGCATTCGCACACACGCGCCTGTTTTCTTTTCTCTACGCAGGCGTGCAGGCGGGCCCGTGTGTGTATAATGCACGGTGGGATCCGGCCGAGTGCTCGGTGACGCTGCTGCTGCAGTGCCAGGGCTGCACCTCCCTCCGGCCCTTGGGACCTTTCTCCGCCTCAGCCGCCCTCGTCCAGCATCCCAGGGAGCCTGGCCAAGACCAGGTGACACACGTGCGCGCACATCACACACACACACTCATATACCCATGCTGTTGTGGCACACATATATGGTCAATCACATTCACACATTTACATGTTGATAATTAATGCATAAATATATATATTTTATATATATATAATTTCATTAACTTGTAAAAGGCATCATGTAAATAAAACTGGGAGTTAGAAAACTGCCTCTGTATACTGTATTTCAGCAGTAGTAATAACCACTGTAGGCACGCAATATAAAGGGATCTAGTCAAAGAATCAAGTACCGGGGACAATATCTTGAACAGTTTGCTCAAAACGTTTTTGACAACAAACACGCATACGTAATCCACTTCTGGGCCCGTATTCACCAAGAATTTTAAGGCTAAAAGTAGTTCCTAACTGTCGAATTTAGGAGAAACTCCTAAAAATAATGGGCGTATCACTCGTAACTTTTTTTTTTTCACTAATAGTAATTCATGAAGCATTTTAGCCCTAAAAGTAGCACCTAAGTCTGGGACAGCTTACAGATTAATTTAAAAAATGTTCCAAAGATACAATTCGTATGTTTCATTAGGCTACTAGGCTATTTGTTTTGTCTTACTCTTTATTCATTTAGGCTATTTATTCAGTTATTCATCATCTTCGTCCTTTGCATTACTTGTGTAGCACACACATTCTCAGAGCAGTTACCTGTCACTCGTCATCGTAGGGGAGGTTTTTGGAATCATTCCCGCGTTACAATCATCAGCCAATCAAGGTGGTCACTTCAGTCAAGCTTGTGTATAAGTAATGACGTCATCCATAGCAACGAAAACTCACTCTTAGTTTAGCAGTTGTACTTTTCCTTACTAAGACGTCGTTCATCAGAGGAACGCAATGTCAGAGTTGATGTCCGACGCACAGGGATATGACAAAATAAACAAGCCTTTTACATTGTGTTTTTTAGACAGTTTTTTAGACGTAATGTCCTTGTGTACCAGAGGGGAGGGATTAGGGGGAGTTCACCTATTCACCTCTATTAACATTCGGGTCAAGGCTGGGCATGTGTGGAGCCCACTAGTCAGTTACAGTAGAACGATCAATATCAGCCCCGTAATCTGTCTCACAAGCGAGAGGATTAATGCAATGTCCAACTTTTTTGAATTAAAAACCTTATTGACCAGATTGCCGCCCCTTAAGCCACAAGCTGGACATGGCCACCTGATGGTGAGGTTTGGGGTCTGAGTTAGAGTTAGACTCTTTCTTTTCTTCCTTCCTTCCTTCCTTTATCTGGGCCTGACAAAGAATCGTAAGATTAAAAGTAGCTCCTATTTAGGGGTAACTGCTAAAAATAATGGGCATGAGCTGATTTCTTTTTAATTACGTATTCTTAACTAGGAGTAATACAAAGCTTTTTAGTGATAAAACCCTTACAACAATTAAATGATTGCGGCATATTTACAGCAAACTTGTGGGTGATTTGTGGGAAACAAATGAGTTCACTAGAAAATATTGCCAGAAGTTTGCCAGTGTTGGCCGCTAGAGGCAAACATCTGGCAACAATGAGAAGTTTGCCACTAGTGGCAAATGTGTTCGCCAGTGATTTGCCACCACATTTAGCCAATAATAGCAAACTTCCAGTGAACTTCTGGTGACAGACGTAATTTGCATGTGACATTGCTGCAAATTTGTTGCAACATTGAATGAATGAATGAAACCTTTATTGCCCCAAAGGGGGAATTTGTCTTGCCAAAAGTTAACCACAATTGTTTGCCAGAAACCTAATTTGCATGTAAAAATATGACCTTGCCGCAAATTTGTATCAACTGTTCGCCAGAAACCTGAAATTTCTGTAAGTTCCTAAGTCTGGGAGAGCTTAAAAGTAGTTGAGGACTCCTAACTCACCAAGATTAATTCACAAAAGTCAGAAAGCAGCAGCAATGTTTTGAAATACACATGCAGAGTCACTTACAAAATATCTCAATCACGAGGGAACAATTCCATAGCTTTTAAGGGATGCCACCAACAACAATCAAAGCCGTTCGTTATTGAAATGTAAACTAAACTGTAGCTACTTCCTGTCTACGCAAACCTATCATGATGCAGATGTGATTTATAGACCTACACAGATAGTATCAATCCGAGGTGTATTCTGTTACTGTTTCATTTGACGTCTTTATCTCTCGTCCTTCCCGGTTACCTACAGTACTCATGCAGCACATGTCTGCTCAACAGCACAGACCTGTCACTCATTGGCCACTCACACAGTTACAGTAACTACAGGCAAGCTTGTGCATGACAATAGATGTCAACCCTAGCAATGGACCTGTTATCTTATCCCTGGAGTTGTCATTTTCCCTTACTAAAAGTTGGTTTCAGCAGCTTTGTGAATTAGCTTTCAGAGAAAACTCTTAGTTAAAAACTTCGATTTAGTACTCTTAGCAGTACAATTAAATGCTTTGTGAATACAGGCCCTCTTTTCCCTTCTTTTGAGATTATGAAAAAGATCACTTGAGTACAGTTACAAAGCGGTTTTGTTGAAGCATTTTCAGTTTAAATTATCTCTACAGAACAGATAGATAGATACATACATACATACATAAATACATACACACACACACACACACACACACACACACACACACACACACACACACACTTACTTTTATTCATCCCCGCAGGGGAAATTCAGATGTCCAGCAGCCGTGTGTTGTCTACCAACAAGCATTCACACTGCAATACACTCATAAAAAACAGTTAATAAAATAAAAACAATCCCAAAAACAAGCTACTATCATTAGTAGTCAATAATTAATACAAACAAGCTACTATCATTAGTAGTAAATGATAAGGAACACATTTATCCCCAAGGTTACGGCTAATTAATGCAGTAAAAAAAAGGGTGCAAAAATATCAACACAATGAGAACATGGAAAGAAGCAGAGAGAGATGTTCAGTATTCAATAACGGTAATATTTACCTAAATATTTCAATCTAAATACCACTCCATCATATTTATCCAGGATCACATGATCTTTGAATCAACCTGAGCAGAATTTGGGAAAAACTGAAGGTATGTCGTAATTGTTGCATCCCTATTCTAAAAGGGACTTGGCCTTCCATGACCTTGTTGCTTCCTCATCATTCTGCTGTTGTTGTTTTTAAAATGTAGCCCTAAGCCTGTGGGTTTTTTTTTTTTTTTTCCTTGGCCATATCGGCATCATGTCCTGCTAAACCCCCCCACCACCACCACCACACCCCCACTTCATCACAACACCACCGTTAGCGTTAGCCCTTTGTTGTGAGTGCTGCATAGGGATCCCCGACGCCTTAGACGCTGCCCAACGCGGCCCCACTCGTGCAGTGGCTTAAAGCACACATTAAACAATCACTGAGGCCAAGCAGACGTTTAGCTGGGCTTTTTTTTGTGAAGACCCCTCTCTCTCTCCTCTGCATACTGGCCCCATTAGAAGAAAAGGGGGCAGTGAGGGGGTTTTATGGCCGAATCCATAATTACAAAAGGATCATTTCCTCGCATGAAAAAAAGCAGACATCTTCACGCTTGGCTGAATATAGAATGTGATCGTGTATAGAGGTTAGAGGTTTTTAATTTGAACGCTGTACTTGGATTAAACAAAGAAAGGCTTGAAGATGCACCCCTGTCATTGGACTGACACCAAATTCATAAATTAGTGGATCTGAATAGAGATACAGTAATTCTTGTACAAAAAAAAATGTTTAACCGGTTAATATAATCATTAAAGGAAAAAAAAAACTTTGTTGTATTGGAACTATTTTTTACTTTCACATATGGAATATAACTCAAATGACATGGTTAAATACATTAGATGTGTAGCAATAAAACAGAAAGAGCAACATGATAGATACACGCTGAATACAGTATCTATAGCAAAACATGTAAATGCTAAATACAGTATCTATAGCAAAGTTATTTCAATAATGCTTTGACTATGACAACCATCAATACAATGCTCTATGAACACAATCGTAATACATTTTAAAGGTCAAAAGGACCTCATAAACTGCTTTGATCTTTTATTGTCAGGAAAGAAATATACTTCCTTCAGCCTAAACTTTTATGCAGACATGTATTACGACGTATTCCTAAAAATAAAGCTTTCATTAAACAGTCGTCTCTACAAGTGTTTGTTTTCTAATTGAAATAATATTGCACAATAGAAATCACTCAAAATGATAGTCTTCAACAACACAAATCAAACTTTTTCGAATTGAGTGAGGGCTGAGCTTATTGGATTTTTGTTTGGATGCCTGCGTTTATGGAGCAGCCTTGAGTTTGGCGAGCGTGTGGCAGCATTTCTTTAGCCCAGTGGCCTCATGGTTGGCCTCATGGCTGCTGACCACCTGGCCCTCATCACCCCCTTGTCATGGAAGCTGTGAACAGAATCTTAGCTTTGTCCGAGGCGCAAGGGGTTGTTTTTGTGATGTGTCCGAGTTGTTTTGGGTTGGGGAGGCAGCCTCCAGCATGAACAGTGTCGGTGGTGGTGGTGGTGGCCAGGTGGCAGCCAGGGTGACAACATGACAGCCGATGAGCAACAGCGCTTGCTAATGGGGTGAGTGGGGTCAGGGAGAAGGTTCAGGGAGGGGTGGATGATCGACGAGTTGACACGCAGAGCATGTCACAAGCTGAGGATGGTTTTTGAAAGATCAGGCGCTGAGCTACTGTCTAATTAAATGCTGCTAATCTTTATGGCGTGTAATCTGTCTGTTATACTTGCTGTCTTGTCTTGGCATGGATGGAGGTTTCTGCAGGTTGGAGCGGAAGAAAAAAATCAATTATCGATTAAGGAATCACCCCCCCGGGGAAGTAAACCCCTTAATCTGGCATTAAACGATTCGTGAGCAGACAATCGTTTTAGTTGGATAATATGTAGGCTCAATAGTTGGATAATATTTGGCTCAATAGTCAGGTTATATGTGTAAATCCAGTTGACACGAAGAGTATAATTCAGAATTATGCAGTCGTTAATCAAGAATATTGATGTTCACCAATGCCACAACAGTATTGTTGCAGTTGATGATCATGCGCTTTTTAAAGCCTACCATAGTGACTTTTCCCCAAATAAATCTTAAGAATACGGCTAGAAAAACTACTGTAAATGACTCTGGATTACAAGGAGGGACTGATCGCCTTAAGTTGCTCAGAATCTCCTACTAGCCGTCTATGTGCACAGCTGCCAGATCTTGGCTTGGGTTATAGTTTTGGAGCCCCTCGGACAATAAACCCAGATTTCTTTCATGGGTTTAATGGGAATTAGACACCTAATCTGCCTATCTGCCTCCGTTAAGTAGGCTGCTTTAAGTTTAGGCATTCCCCTGTTTGGGCTCATTTTATGTTGTTTTACCCAAAGCCTTTAAAACGGTGGTCGTCACTAAATTGTGAGCCTTTATTAGCCAGACCATATGCTGCTAAGCTTCCATTGGTTTGCAGTATGTCCGTCAAGTAATTGTTTGATCATGATTACAGGTATTGATGGGTATTTGTGTCATGATAAGTTAGGCCTGTGTGTCTGTGAAGGCTGGTTTTAAGTTGTTGTTTAGCTCAACTGACTGTCAAGCAATCACTTTTTATAATTGCTTTCATCAACTCGACATCTAAAATGAATGCAAACCAAACTATAACTGTTGAACGAAAGAAGTAGGAATTTAACCGGTAGTTAAAGTTAAGTTTGTTGCTATTCCTGTGCCATTGCCATGTCTGTGAATGATGTGGGTGATTTATCACAAGACATGTTCATACATACTTTTTTTCCGATCTACTTCAAGTTTTTCGGCCAACATGTCCTAATACTCCATATTCCACTGCATAGCATTCCTTTACCTAAACGTAATCTCATGATAGCCAGGAGGCTATTTGAGACTGTTTAAATCAATAAATAACTGCTGAGTTTTAATGCGTGTCAAGTGTTAGCCGTAGGAGACCCTTTCGCTGGCATGTCGAGATTGGTTGGTTCGATAAATTCTCACCGCTATGTCCATTTGGGAAATAATTGATTTCCTTATTACAAGAGAGTCATTATCCTGTACCAGTCGATTAATACAATTAAACAACCCTGCAGACACATTCCCTAAGTCACGGTAAACTCATCACTTCATATTAGTCAATCAATATCATTGACTTTTTCATAGATATGTGGCTTTGTTCAGTTAGTCACTTTCTGTGGAGCTCTGTGTCTCTGTCATTGGCCAAATGGATTATGAGTTTTACTCCGTGCCAGATCAATAGACCTTGAATCAATAACGTTTAAGTATTTCTTTTTGTCTTCTATCTCTACTGTACTATGATTAATCCAAGGTGTATGAAGTGACAGCACAAGACATTAACTGATGCAGTCACCACCAGTAAGGAGACCCAATGCCTGTTTCACTCCTGTGACAAGTGCTAGTCTTTCCAGCATGTGATAAAATTAATGATCATCTGTGCAACAGTGGTATTGGAAGTGAAATCTTGCATTTAGTCAACAGAGCACTCCTTATCTGCCAGACAGTGTCGCTGTAAATCTGGAGCATCTCAGGCCAGATGATACATCTGATAGACTCCAGCTATTCCACTGTACTGAAACAGTGAATGTCACAAATTACACAGCACAGCACATGGCATCCACTGTTCTGTGGTCCTTACAGGACCGTAACGCAACTTCTGAATTCCCCTTTTCATCAATGTTGTTCAGCGTATTGGGTACCCATTTAGCACTAAGAAGGGACCCAGTTAATCAGAAAGCGGTTGGAAAGGGTCATGTTTCTACTTGTGACGGCAATACCCAGACATGCATTGGCAAGAGACTAACTTTAGAGAGAACAGAGAAACATTTTAAGTTTGTGTAGCATCAAAATGAGTTTGAAGTTGTTGTTTTCAGGCAAATTACCTACATTGTGTTGCTTTAAGGCATGCAGAGCTCTTTGTGCATCACAGCACATTACATCACTCTTGTGTGAACATGTGCTTTTGATTTTAGGGAGTCAATCTCATATCTTTCTCTCTCTGTTCTCCCTTTTTCTCTTTTTCTTCCTGTCTCTCTGCTCTCTCTCTTTCTGGTCCAAAGGCCTGAGAAGTTCAGATCTAGGCAGGACCAAAGCCTCTTGCTCTGGACATCTATCACTGTGGCCTATCAGTCGACCAGTCGGATTACCTAAAGTATGCTGGCCCAATGTGAACCCCATACCTCACGCCTCCTCTGCAGGAGTCGGGTATATTCCTCCATCAGTACTCGACTCAGGGTGGCAAACAACCCAGGGGTTCGCATTGGCTTTGGGGCAAAAAACCCACCCCGAGAGGAGGAGAGACTGCCTGGGGGGTGTCAGATGATGGCTCGGGGCAGATTAATCCTCTGAGCCAGCTGGTAAATCAGCCTTAGTGAGTGCTGTCTGTGGAGCTTCCAGCCGTCAGGCCTCTCGTCGATCTGATTTGCTGCTGCCTGGACACTGTAGACAGCTTTGTAGATTGTGTGATGCAGTGTCTCGCTCGCCGTACCATAAATCCCATAGGCGCCTTGATTCCACTTCCTCATTCCTCTCGTGTCTTTGTTTTCCTTCCATCTCTGTTGATTTTCGTTTGGCTTTGTTGTCACCACTGTACATGTTTTGATGTTACGTTATTAGTCTGTCGCCATCTCAACCCTTCCATTTGGCTGTGGCTTTAAGTGATGTGCATGTCAGGCAAGGCCAGTGTGTACAGTCTCTTTGTTCTGATGCACAAGTTGGAGCATTTGCCTCCGAACCTCAAGGTCTGTTTACAACTCAACAGCTCAGGAAGAGACACCATGCACAAAAACCGCATTAAATGTGTGGGGAAACAAGCAGCCTTTTAACTTCAGCCCACGCTAATTATCACTCCGAGAAAGCGGTAAGATGCTGGGTAAGATAAAATAAGATGAATTGGACTTCATATTGATTCAGACAGATAGCTTCTATCGGAGTCACGCTTTTCGCCAAATGCTTGCTCTTATTTTGCTCTGAGGTCTGTGTTGAGGTGCAGACTGACCCCCTCGGCTGAGAGCATAAAGCCTCGCCGTCAGGGCTGATTTGCAGCTCTAGACAGATTGACCAGGTCATGTATGTCTGCATGCATTTTTTTTTTTGTTTCTGGCATCTCAGCACTTACAAAATGCAGTGGGAAAATATGTCTACATTCCTCGCATATGAATGAGCTGTTGGTTCAATCTCTTGATAAGAGAATGTCCCTCACATATTTGACTTTCGTGTTAGATTCAGCATGCTGTGTAATTAGCGTGATGGGTGTACCCACAACATTTCAAATGTAAACGGGTGTGCTGGCTCCTGTTACACGGAGCACTAAGAGAACGCTCAACTGCACCCCCTGCTGGGCAGCCTGAGCACTAGCTGATGTGTCCACAGTGGAGAGCTCAGACTTTCCGAGATCAGATCAGATCCTTTGACAGATGTGTTAGGTAGTAAACGGTGCAAGAGATTCTGAAACGTCAAAAATTCCAATTTGGTGAAGGCGCGCCAACCCTCAGTTATTCCAGTTCTAAACTACACTGGCACCCCTCCTGCCTGCCAGCCTGTGTGATTAGTTTGTCTGTGGACACTTCCCACTGGCTAACACTCTAGCTCCAGAACATCAGGCAAGCCCTACCTTTCCGGAGGGATGCCAATAAGGGCTTGATTTATCAGTCAGGGAAAGTTGCGTGGAAACAAAAAGCTGTGATTTTAATGTGTGTAAGTAGGTTTAAGTGTGTGTGTGTGTGTGTGTGTCAGTCAGTTCACTTTTGCTGTAATGTAGGTGGTCCCTGCCTTTGTAAATATTAAAAGTGCTGAAACGCGTTGTGTCAAAACATACAGGGCTTGAGGAGCAGTGCTAATGAATGGGGGCCACATGTGAGGTGCCACGACCGTTTGTTTAAGGAAATGAGTCTTGTTGACAGACGACGGCCTTAATGTGCAGGCCAGAACAATTCTGCCCTAGAGGACACACACATATATATACACATGCATACATTTAGCATTCAAGGAACGTCTGTGTGTGTGTGTGTGTATATGAGAGAGAGAGAGTGTGTGAGAGCGCGTGTTGCCTGAACAGCCCTTCATCCATGCCCCCGGGGTTGTAGGGAAGCTATTGGAGCTTCTCCAAGTGCCAGCCAAAGAGTGTAGGCTTGTTGAGAGCTGACAGACAGGGCATGTTAAAGACAGGAGTTAAGTGAATAATACATGCCCCACACACACACACACACACACACACACACACACACACACACACACACACACACACTCCGCGCCTGCCCTGACTCATCACACACTCAACAACAGCCTGGCAGGTCCCGTCATGGGAAAGGCAGCTATTTATTCAGTCCTCTTTGTACAGCTTCGTTCCCGTAGTCTTTAATCCTCTGTGTAGATCAGCGCACACACTCCGCATCTATACCTTCCTCCTCAAACAGAGTCAAAGGCCACTTAAGTGTGCATACTAATGCATGAATGCTTGGATGTATGTTTTTTATAAGTGTGCTGTATGTTTACATGTGCTATGATGCATATTCTAGTCCCAAAACACAAACCTTTGGTAACAGACTGACAATCTTTCACCAGACTTATGATGTAGCATGACTTTCTGAGTTGCTACCTGAATGAAGGTAATCACGCTTAGTGTGGTGTTTTATATGCCATTGGGTGTTCCTAGCTGTCATGGGAACTGTTTATTTAGGGCATAGCTGCTGCAGAGGAGACGGTGGCGGTGTAGTTGTAGCCGGGCCTGGACCTGCAGAGAGAGAGAGAGAGAGGGAGAGCTGCTGACTGTGGAGAGGTGAGGAGAGATGAGTCCCAGCCTCATCACACTCACCTGAGCTCCTCTTTCAGTAAGCCATCAATCACACACACACATACACACACACACACACACACACACTAACACACGCTCATACATATACAGACACACACACACTCATACACAGACAGAGACACATTCTCTCTTCACACACACACACGCACACACACACACACATACACGTACGCACATACACTGATACATAACGGGACACACACATACAGACACATACACTGACAGACACACACAGTCACACTTATGTCTCACCATTTCACTTTCTGCCTAGGGACCGGGACTCACATGCACCATGACTTGGTGGGATTTGTCTTTTTCTTAGAATCAGTTAATCTCCCCCTCTCCCCTCTATTTTGTTCGTAAGCAGACACTAGTGACTGCCACTGGTACATCTCATCTGAAAAGTGACATTTTAAAGTCTTTTTATAATTAATGACAGCCTTGAGACGTAGGCTGCGTTAAGGGGGAGCGAATCCATTTTCATCCTTAATGTGCACAGAGAGAGAGAGAGACGTGGTGAGAGCATTACACACTCATTACAGATGTCCCCCTGCACTCACGCTGACAGATCAGGGATGTAGCGCGGTTTCAGGGGGACCCCCTGGCCCTGCTGTCACCTCCCCTCTCTCTCTCTCTCTCTCTCTCTCTCTGTCTCTCTTTCTCTCTCTCTCTCTCTCTCTCTCTCTCTCTCTCTCTCTCTCTCTCTCTCTCCCTCTCCTCATTCCAACGTGCTTAGACGGTCACTCCCGTCACAATACCGGTTCAGCCCCAAAGTCAGGCTACAGCCACACTATTCCACTTTCGTTGTGTGTTTTGTTTTAAATACGTTCTTCATTCACACGGGACACCTGGACAGTAGGCGGGGCACCTGAGCCGTGGCTCACATGACCATTCACACAATTTGTCAGCACTGTAAAATGCAGAATTTAACTGCACTACAGATGCTTCCAAAAGACAGCAAAGCCAGTAAAGCTTGTATTTCTGTCTCCACCACTGGCAGGCTGGAAGTGGAAGTCGAAGTGAGTCATGGAGCATCAAGAAGCATCAGACTGACCAGGTCCAGTCAAGAAGGGAACATGGGGTTCTCTTCATCAGATTCGTCCACAAATGAATATGGAGCCGACAGCGTTTTCAAATCGTTTCAGGAGCTAGAAAACGCCGGAATACTGTAGATGAGAGGCTGCTGAAAACATAGCAGAAGTATTTCAGATTCAAACAAAAACAGAATAGTGTGGATATTCGCCTTAGAAAATTGATATTATAGCCCACCCCCATCCTCCCCTCCTTACCTCCCCTTCCCCCAGTAATGGATAGGGGAACAAAGGCAATTGACTTTTGCGTGTCTCTTTTCCCCCCATCTACTCAGGCTGCATAAAGGAGCTCGACTCTCAGGCTTGTGTGCCCTGCCAGGCAAGGGATTAAGTGTGTGAAAGGCAGCGGGGGTGATGGTGGTGGGTAGGGAGTAGAGACTAGGACAGGGGTGTGTGTTGTCAGTGCAGGTGTCGCTCTGCAAACTGTGAGGAGTTGCGCTTGGCAAAGATCCAGTGTGCCACTCACGCACTCTCTCTCTCTCTCCCTCTCTCTTCTTCTCTCTCTCTCTCTCTCTCTCTCTCTTCTTCTCTCTCTCTCTCTCTCTCTCTCTCTCTCTCTCTCTCTCTTCTTCTCTCTCTCTCTCTCTCTCTCTCTCTCTCTCTCTCTCTCTCTCTCTCAAACACACACACACCTCCCCAGCCATGGCCCTGCGTGTCAGCATACAATGGCCTCCAGGGGACATCTAGACAATAGTGAGCATGCGAAGGAACCGGGAGAACACCTCCAAAGCAAACAGTGGCGTTCTCGCTCTCGCGCCCGCCACTGAACACTTTTATGCCCCCTTTGTGTGTGTGTGTCCTGGCTCCTCTCTATATCTCTCTGTTCTCCCTCTTAAGCGGCGGCAATTTCAGAAGCACACCGCCATGCGTCTACCCACAACAGGTGTCACATGAAGCGCTCGTCTGATGTTTTGTCTGCAGTTGCGCCTCGTAAGCGTATTTACTTTTCCCTTTCTATCCCTTCTTTTCTATTCTTTTCAGTTTTCACCTCCCATTCCCACCCCACATTAGGCGACAGAGAGGAGTGTTTCCAATCAGAGCCCCAGCACAGCAGTGTTTTAATATCCCACAGGAAGGCGCTGGCCGCTCTATTCTCAGGGTGATGCGTGCGTGCGTGTGTGTGTGTGTGGGATGGGGTTTCAGCCGGCTTTGTGACGCTGGACAAATTGACACCACTTTGGTCTCTTCTGCATGTGTTTGCTTTCGTTCAGCACTGACCACAGTCTTTTATGTGCGCAAGGAGCTTTGGCTTTTATTCCAGGCCTTGCTTATATTATGAATGAGTATTGAATTAGATCTTAGGTCATTGTTTTTGAATGAGGCAATAGAAGTATTATATAGCAGACTGTAAGTTACACCCTCTGACCAGTAGATGGCAGTCTACACTGTAGTACTATTAACTGCATCTCACTGGGTGGAAATTGTTCTTTCTGTGTCAGTTGGTGCTCTGTTGTATGCAGCTTTAGTCATGTCCAACAGTGCCGATAGTCTGTTGTTTTATTTTATTCTACACATAACCAGTCTTCATATTTCTCTTTTAGATGTTCAGCGATTTCCCTTCTCGTCTAGCCTGGCGAATGTAGGGTCTGGGCACTCACCGTTCGCAGTGCTCAGTCCGAGGGGCGGGATAATCAGTTGTCTTTCAAATTCCCTCTGCACGCAATAGGATATTTGTTTTCAAGTAGCAGGGAATTCAAGCCAAACCGTTGCAACTCTGCCATCAATCATTATGTTAAGCCCACCAAACGACTCTATACACGATTTCAATGTCCTGATTAAGTTTCGATTTCTGGAGCTCACAAGCCAACGGAGAGTTGCTAGACTAGCCCTGGCAGCAAATGTAATTTTCTGCCGCTAGGGGCGCGTCTAGATTTCTTGGCTACTTCTCGTCAACATATTTCTGCTTTCTGCTCTTCTCCGATTATAACAGCGTCAATTATCCTCCCCAGCCTTTTGGCCCTTACGTGTCATGCATGAAGAGGTGTCCATAAGGTCATGCCACAGTTTGGTCTCTACTTAAGTCTGCCCTTGTGAGCTCAATCCTCAGCTGCTTGTGATATCATGACCGGAGCCAAATGGATGAACCCAAGCTAGGCTGCTTCATAGAGAAGCCTCCTCCTGAACACGTCGTTTTCCGTTGTTTTTCACACTCCTGTCCCTGTTTTGCGCCTTTTGACATAAATGCGCATGAATAAGATACCGCTACGCTAGTGGACACTGCTCACTGCTATGGTGTTTCTCAATCATGTGTTGTGTGAGCATCAGAGTGAACTGCTGTGTGTTCAGCAGTGTGTCAGCAGTGACTAGCATGAAGGCTGCAGGCTTTAAAGGAGAATTTTGGAGATTTTTCACATAGATTTCTGTATCTCGAAGTCACCAAGTACTATCGGTACAAAAAATCCCGGGGAAAACGGTTCTACCTAGCTTGAGTTTTTTTTGCGGCAAACAGCTAGAGCTGCCAGGAGGCTACAGTGCTACTCTGGCAACATGAACATCTCCAGAAACAGTGAAAAATTGTCTGAGTACAATAGAAACACAATAGAAACAGTAGAGTTTTCCTTTAAGCTGTAAATGCTGGAGAGGTTTTCATATCATTATGCTTATATTTATATTATTTATAAATTTTATAATTATTTATTAATTTATTTATATAAATTTATATTTATATATATTTTGACCTTTGGTTGTGGTCGGCGTTCACAGTAACTATTGTAAGTAAGACCACCACGCTTGTGGCGCCGCCAGATTCCTCGGACACAAACCCCCACATGCTTGGTTTTCTCCAGTCATTCTTTGTTGAAACCCTGTTCCAACTGGCTCACTGTCAGGAGCAGGAGGATGCAGTATGCCAGGGATCGCAGCGAGCAAAGGAAAACATATCGGTAATTATTTCAAGTGTAACCTCTTAACCTCTGCCACTGTGGAGAGCCGTACATCACGCCAGAGGCGGCTTAGGGCTGGAGCGGCGGAGCCCCAGAGTTGCTGATAATGAGATGGCAAACAGGATTATTGACACAGACACAAAGGGAGGAGCATTAGCAGGAGGTTCTCAGCCAGCTGTGTGAACAGACCATACATGCACTTACCTACAGCCGCACTGGGAGGTGCTCTATAGAGACAACAGACGCCAGAAAGGGGAAGAAAGGGGCTCCTTGACCCTCTCCAAGGGCTCCTAGACAGAGCCTCCTCTTAACATACCAGCCAACTGGACCGAGTAAACATGCCCTGCCAACAGCCGCGTAATGTACAGCTGACTTCTGTCGAGACTGTAAGAAGCTTCTACCCAAGTTACAACAATGGCAATAAATCTTATATTCAATCGTTTTTCATTCCTGACATGGCTTTAATATTTGTGTGCTAGTTCAAGTGTATAACTTCTGTGTTGAATAAATCTCTTGTCCCTTTTCTCATGTGGCAGTGGCTGTTAGCACCGTAACACTCTCCTTGTTGTACACCCAATTAGATTAATTTTACGTCAGGGTGATGCTTATGAAGATGTAATGAGCTTGTAACCAATCAGGGCTAGAATTTATTCACTATTAGCCAGTACTGGTACAGGCCCGTGTAAAGTCGCTACAGTTGTTTTGGAAAGGCCTGTGTGCCTCAGACTTGGTCTTAGTTCTGTAATACTCTGCATATTTGTTATCCTGCATCGGCAGTCTAGTCATAGCCCTGTGTGTTAGAAATGGCTTTAAAAAAGAAGTTCACTGTGTCACGATAGTCGGTTAATTGGCTTTTCGTCCATGACCCACTTTTTTTTGTGGGGCCAGCAACTCAGGCCTGGGCTCCCCCATTGTGCTCCCCTGGTCATGTGTCCAATTACCAACTGGAGCCAAGAACCTTGGTGGGGGGATGGGTGAGGACCGAGTCCTCTGATTGAAGTGCTGTGTCTAATTACCCCTCGCTAGTTGGCGACGAGGTGCCGAGGCGTTGGTGACGTGCTCATCCTGCCCCGTCGAGCCCTGTCCACTCTGTTGAGTATCACAGGCACCAGTCACGGACCCATCGTGATCTGCGCCTGCTGTCTTCATAGACAGAGGGCGCTGTCGACCAACACACACCCCCGCCATTCTCCAGACCAAATGCCAGCGTGGGCGTTAGCTCACAAACAACCCTTGAGTCTTTTGTCTTACCGTTGTTTGCACTTATTTTTGACTGGGGGGGGGGGGGGGTAAATGCTTGCTTTTCAACAAAATGTGAAGCAACAGCTCTTGTTGGAAGTTGAGCCTGTCTTGATCTGCTGAGCGAGCACAGCACTGTTAAGACAGCCATTAGCTCTGCAAATACAGTCTCTGGAAAGTCCTCGCCTTTACTCCCCCGGTCCCCCGGAGTAGTGTGTTGTTTACTCAGACTGGGTGTCTCAGGTCGTCCCAGCGGAGCTGTACGTTTGCTATTCTGCACTCAATAACAGAAAGATAGACTCCACATACACCACTTTCACAGAGCGCTCAAACACTAAAAGACTGGGTCCCTAGAGGTGAAGTGGCAACAGAACTGGTGATTGAGAACCAACAAATAACCAGTCAGCACCCAGTGATCTACGCGTGCTCTAGAAAGATGGCCTGGACAACTGAAGGGTCAAGGTTCGTTATTGACCCTTAACCTGTAATTTGTCTGGGCAGGGAGGAAAATCTTTTTTTTTTCTGTGATCAGGAAAGGTGGCGTCGGGAGCGGGCGACCAACTACCGGTGTCATACTGCATGAGTGCTTGGTTTGGATTTAGGGCAGAGGCGTTAGTGACACGTTGCAATGTGCCCCCATTCACACACTTAGTCATGTTTGCTTGTTTTCTAGCGATTTTCATCGAACGGCCCTCATTGTTCGCCCGCCTCTGACAAAGGGATAAAAATGACGGCGAGTCACGCAAAGGCACTGCCATTAACTCCCCTTATTCGGCTTCTGGTTGGCCACTGCCAAGCTCCCTTTGGTCTCCGTGTAATCCGTGTGTGTATTGATGGTTCAATTACCACAGGTCAATATTTACCCTAAGCCACATCTGAGCTCCACTCCTCACCTAGGCGGCTGAAGGGAATTGTTTTATACAGCAGCGGCCAAACTCGCCCCAACTGCCAAACACGGGATGGGTGTTAACTCGGTGCCGGGTGAAAGCCTTGGGATTCTCTCGCTGCACACACACACACGCACACACAGGCGTGTGTATGTCACCTGAACAAAAGGAGTTCTGCGGTCTGAGCCTTGTGCATACATCTCTCTCTCTCTCTCTCTTTCTCACACTCACACTCTCACACACACACACACACACACACACACACATGTTCATACACAACATGTACACAAATACAGGCAGAAGCCATGAGAATAATCTGTTGAGCAAACAAGGGAGTGGAGCAGCCAGCCTTTATTGCAATGCAGAGTTGTGAGGTCCTGTCTGAAGCACACTTTACAAGGCCTTGTACATTAGTGTGTATTCACTGTTGGTTTGTGTGCTTAGCTATGTGTATCCCCATCAATAGATTGTCTAGACTAAATGTTCTTTTTTGTTTTGCCATATTTGGTTTAAGTATTACTTTTAAAAAGTCACTGTCTGTTCTTAGTAGTGATGGGAATTTGTGTTGCTTTTAACAGCATACCTCTTTTGCGTACCTTCACAAGTAGTTGTAGACCAGTAGTTTTCATCAAAATTGATGAGCTACTCAGTATTCTCTTTTTTTAGTATTTTCTGTTACTATTGAAACATTCAACATTTATATTAGCTAGAGCTTAGTTTCGTAATAAAGCGTCATCATTTGATCGCTATCACAATGTTATGCAAGCCAGTGATGGTGTTTTCTTTTCATTCAGGGCTCCTGAGAGTGCAGTGTTTTTGTTTGCCTCCGGGTGTCACTGTCTGTCCTTCAGGCGCTGTCCCAGCACATTACTCAGAGTTGGGAATGTGCACTGGGAAAACCGGCCCCACTCAAGGGGATAAACAACCTAGGCACACGCTCAAGACCAATGGTCCTCCGAGAGTCATTTTTCATTCTTGATCTAATAAATCTTGTGTCGTCTGTTTATTTTTTGTTTTTTGTCATCTGCACGCAAATACACTTGAAAACAACACTGGAGTTGCTGGGAAGAGTGTGTATTCACAAAGGGCAGCATTGCCAACATCGGTGTCTCGTCTGATGAATAACATGCTTCTGCCTGCTTTCTAATCGGCCAGAGTTAAAGTCTAATTCTGTATGATAGAGAACAGGTCCTGACTCTGTAACCGTGTCAACTGAGCCATCTCCACGGAGATGCGAGAGGTTGTTTTTGGAATTCACGCGTTCACCTCTGACAGGAGTGATGACCTACTGTCCTCTCCTGCACCCACGAAACGAGGATGTGCAGCAGACCAGTGCTGGGGGTGGCTAATGCGAAGAGACAGGCGCCCTGCGTTTGGACACACAGGCTCACCTGAGAAGCACAGGCTCTCAAAGCTCATTTAATCAAGGCCTTCTGTCCACGTACCCCAGGCGGCTGCACAACTCTTTTGTTTCCTACATGTGACAATGCTTATGGTGTGTGTCTGTTTGCGTGTAAGTGTTTTGTGTGTTTGTATACTCTATGTTAGTGTCTGTACGCGTATGTGTGTTTCTTTGTGTGTGACGGTATGTGTTGGAATGAAGGGTAAGGATGTGGATGTAGTCAATCAGTTGCTGCTTTTTGTCTAGTTTCTCTGTTTGTGTGTGAGTGTGTGTTTACTGTTTAATTGCTGAGTGTTTGCTGAGGTTGCTGGGTTGAGTTGAGATAGTTGGATTGTTTGAGTTTGGACAGTTCCTTCCTCTGTAGATTAACCCCCCCACCCCCTCACCCCTCCATCTAGCTATCTATCTCATGCCCTCCCCTCTTGGTGATCTCTTACAGTCTGCAGTCTGCTCACACCACCACCCGTAGGATATCAGGGTCCCTCTCCATACGTACACTGTTATCAAGGTGCAGTTAACAATCAGTGCTGGGCTCCTAATGAAGAGGTTCGTTTGGGATCAGCGAACATGGCCGCTGGGCATGTGGCCCTGCCCCACTTTGTCACCCTCCCTTTATCGCTGCATTCCAGCCCCATCAGATTCCGTCTCTTAGAAGAGAGAACATGGCGAGAGGGAGGGGGGCATGATGATGATGATGCTGATTAAGAGCAAGAGGGCAACTGAAAGGTCACGGTCACGGTCTTCACTTTATTCGCAGGACAGGGGTCCAGAGGCCAACCTAGCATTATTTTGTATGTATTTAGATGTATTTAGCTGACTTACAGATACCAGTCTCTCTTTAACAGTTCAGGGTTAAGTGCCTTCCTTAAGGGCACAATAGTGACAGCCGGGAATCAAACCCACAACTTTTGCATCTTCATGACAATGGGCGATAGGTGTTTAACTGAATGCATATCTGTGATGCAAATGCAAATCTGTGATTTGCTCATGTGTGTGTTTGATTGTGTTTTTTGTGTATGTGTGTGGATGATTACACATGCCGGTGTATAATCGTGTGTACATCTGCATGCGTGTGTGTGTGTGTGTGTGAGAGAGAGAGAGAGAGACGCTGATAGCACAAGCTGACTGTGGGTCCATGGGGAGAGGGAGGGCAGACAGTGGGGTGGGATGGAGGAGATTAGAGGTCCTGGTGGGACTGGAGCGGCAGCAGCGCCGATAAGCATCAGGACCAGCTAGACAGCCGCAGCAGCCCAGCACCAAACAACAGGGCAGCAGGGGGCATGTCAAGTGTCCTACAGCGGCGACAGACAGAGAGAGAGAGAGAGATCAGTAGACATACTCGATGTCTCCTGAAGATTACCTGTCCCTTTATTCCCCTACTCCTCTACTCTATGCCACATGCTTGACTAGATTCGCTAATATTATTAGTCTTCCCGCAGTTGCTCAAGTCCCACTATGTTGATCCATTACTTCAGTAATGGCTTGGGGCGTCAGTAATTGGATCGCGTGTTTTCTCGAAAACAGCTCGACTTGAAGCCGGATTGTTTCTGGCCGCCCTCTTTGTTCTAGTGTCTTTCCCAGATACAAACATGACAGTGACCTAATAGAAGAGGCCAGGAAGAATGTGCTGATTTGAATTGACCATAATCACTTGTGTTGTTTGTTTACTGAGGTTGTGCTGGGGGTAAAGCTGGATAGATGAACAAAGCGCTCGGTTGTGTTTAGCCCATGTCTACTCAGATAGACCTCGAGCAGGTGCAAGGGCCATGACAATAAAAGCTTAAAGCCACAATAACATGCAAGCAAAGGCTTAGAATCTGTGTGTGTGTTTGGCTGTGTGTAGCTGTGTCTGTGCTTGGTTTTGTGATTGTGTGTGTGTGTGTGTGAGGACAGTACAGTTGTCGTGTATGCCATGCTCGGTTATCCCCAGGGCCATCACCCCTGCCTGGCAGACGGTGCTATCAGTGTGATCACAGAGAGCTCTGGAGCCTGGCACCTCAGGCCTCCACTACTGCCCTTTAGTGCCCACATTCCCCTTCCTCTCCTCCCCCTCTGTCTCTGTTAATCTCTTTCTCTCTCTCTCTTTTTTTATCTATCTTTCTCTCCTTCCCGCCAGCACGCTCCCCTCCACAGACAAGACACGTAGCCTTTCTAATTTCCTGATTCTTTAATTATATCAGGCGGTTGTTTGTGCCATCTGAGAGATTTGCGGCCCATTGTCTGTGTGTGTTTATGGGCGATGAGTGCTGAAGATAGTGCTCCCGTCTCAATCATGGCCTTGTCACTGATGACAGATAAGAGTCGCGCTGCCCACATGCTGACAAGAAAAGAGGGCCTTCACACAACACCGTGCAGGCTCCAGTTTTTTTTTTTTTTTTTGTTACTTTGTGTTTGTTCAGTATTTTAAAATGTCCGCAAAACAGATGTACAGATGCTGTTGTTGTGGTGGATTCAAGTCATGTTTCATCAACAGCTTGCTTCTCTTTCGCAACATTTAAATTGAACCCTGAATTTATCTTCTAAAATGAATTTGTGTATGAAGCTTTATATAATTATGCTCAAAGAGTGTGTGTGTGTGTGTGTGTGTGTGTGTGTGTGTGCTTGCGTGCGTGCGTGTGTGTTTCGTAACTAATTTGTGTCTGATTTGTGTGGGTGGAAGTGTTGAGGTGGGCAGGATGTTTTCTTCCTGCCAGTCTTCCAGTGTGTGTCTGTCTGTGTGTGTGTGTCTGTGTGTGTGTTTGTGATGCTATCTGGCCCATTAGCTGTAATAGTACTCATTAGGTTTGTCTGTGTACAGAGCAGCATGTATTTGGTGTGTGTGTGTTTGTGTGTGTGTGTGTTGGGGAAGGGAGGAAAGGGAGGTGTCGCACTGTCACATCAGCACAGACAGGCTGCACCACAGACCGCCTCAGCCATCCAGGCACACCCTGCTTTTCTCGCTCTGATTACCATCTGCCCTCGCGCTGTGTGTGTGTGTGTGTGTGTGTGTGTGTCTGTCTGTATTTATTTTTGCTTGGAATGCTGTCTTATTCTCCCCCTCATCTCCACTTCCTCTTTCAACCTTTTTCTCTACATGTTACTGTGAAATTAGAGGGAGAAGAGAGTCTCTCAAACACATGAGGGTGGTCAAGAGCTGCTGCTTGGGTCTCCTCTAGTACTAGTAAATAGACCTACTGTATGCAACTCTTGATACAGTCACAGTGATCCCACAGATTATAGTCACAGGTACACACACGCATAGTTTTCAGAGCAGTTAAGATATAGATACACAAACATAAATTACTATAAAACACGTACAAAAAGAATTACCTGCCCATGGTACACACAAACACACCTACCACCTACACTCACACTGACACATTTCAATGTATTATGCAGACAGGATATGGAAAGCTGTGCTCTGTGCCCTCAAATCCACTCAGAGCCACTGACTCCGAACTGTGTTATCAGAGAGGGTGATGTAAGAGACACCTGAGGCCATTGGCCCGAGGGCTGACATCACATCCTCCTCCCTGCCACCTAACCGTCATGATACCTGCTCAGCATGACTATCGTTCCCCTCGTGCCCCGCTGGTGTTCGAGCGCGACGCAGATAAGGGGGGCCCTGACGGGCATCCTCCGCTATGCCGTTTAACAATCAGGCTCCTCCTGTCCTGGAAGTCTTGCCCCTTGCTACCTGTCTCTTGTCCGTCCCGCTCAGTCGCCTGAGTTCTGAGAAGTGGCAAGTGTCTCACGCCTTCTCATTCCCCCCTTACCAGCGATATATGCCTGTCTGCTCAGAGCATGCTGCCAAGTAGACAAAACAACAATCTAGTGGCACGACGAAAAGAATGCACGGTTGTACAAGTACTGATGTTTGTGCTGCCAGAGGAGGGAGCACTTGTGTCATGGTGGACTAGCTATCGTGTGTCTCTTCCATATTTCACTTAATCATACCCTGTTATGATAGTTGCGCAAAAGGGGACCATAACACATTGAATCTGGCAAGTCTCTATTCTGGGCTTGCTACTTCAGGCTCTTAAGAAAACGCCCCAGGTTACTGGAAAAGCCCTTTCATGAATTCATTACCATTCGGAGTGGTGAAACAAACACCTGGACTGACCGAGAGGCCATGCCGGTTACGGAAGGCTTTACCTAAGCCAGCAAAGGGGATGAGCTGAAGATCGCCTGCTTAAGAGCCTTTAGTACCTGAACTGAGAGTCCAAATCCTGCAGTTTGCCCTTCTTCCCGAGCTTAGGGCACTTAGTGCGCGGCAGGCATGGAGGCTTTGGGTTCTGAGAAAGCCTCTCTACTACGGTGCCACCACAGGTGATCCAGCGTGAGAATGCTGACACTCTTACGAGCTTAGAGGGCGAATCCTCTCCTTCGCAAGCTGGTGTGGGCTCTGCTCAGTCCCCACGCACCAACCCCCATGCATATATTAACAGTGGAAGTAGGACTCGTTTTCGGAAACCTTTTCTGCTGTGTTCTACTGTGAAATTTACACAAGGGCTTGATTGAGTGAGCAATGAAATGTCTCAACTCCCCTGGCTTGGCACAGCTAGAGCAAAAATTAGACACGTTTTGCTTTAGTTGGGATTTCAGTTTGTGGTAAGTTCAGTCAGTGGTGTGTTTTTAAAAGAGATGTTTTGTGCACACACAAAAAAGAAAAAGAACAAAAAAACAATCAAAACATTTGGTTGTGGTTTGGGTTTAGAGTACTTTGGTCCGTGAGCCAAAATGAAACCTCACTCAGTGGATCGTTTTCACAATCGTACAATACCGACTGAGCTAGCTAAATGTGGAGCCAATATATGTTATTTATTAGTGAATCATTAGTGAGGATTCGGTCTGACATTGAGTAAGAATGCCCATATCCAAAAGCCCCTCTTAATCACCATGTTTTTTAGGTGAGAGATGGCTGAACACAATTGAACTATTTCAAACTTGACATCTTGCTTGCTAGCAAGCTGTGCATGACAATAGGATGT
Source organism: Alosa alosa (assembly GCF_017589495.1). NCBI lineage: Eukaryota > Metazoa > Chordata > Actinopteri > Clupeiformes > Clupeidae > Alosa > Alosa alosa. Next base: position 7,703,023 of record NC_063203.1, on the reverse strand, counting down.
CTAACAGTGAGCACCATAGGAGCCCTGAGTGTGGTTGGGTAAACTTTATTTCCCCTACTCTTCTCAGCTGAGGATTGTTATGTTCTGAGCCGCTAACTTCGCTTTCACAACAACAGAGTATGGGGTCAGTAACTTGCGTTATCCCTTAACTTAGACCTGTCCTACTAATCTCACAAGTGGACGTGGCAGTTAAACAGCTTTATTCAATCTTCTTTTGTTTTATTTTTATTTGCTCACTGGATCTGACCAATAAGCGACGGGGGCTCTGCTTGACTGAGCGTGCAAAGTGACAAACAAGGTTCTCCAGATCACATCCTGGTCCCTCTTTAGTCAGGTAATCACCCGTAGAGGGTCTGACCCCTTTTAACTGTCAGTCACCGGTGCGCTGATCCTCCCTGTAAGCCGTATTTGTCAAAGGAAACACTTGATCTGAAAGGGGCATCAGCCTTGGGTGAAGTCTCGGGAGCCAGATCAGAGCCTCAACTAGAGATTTAAAGAGGACAAACATATTAGGTAGAGATTTGCAGTCACTTTTTCAGAGCTAATCTTAAGAGGTGGTTGCCCTCCCCTTATCCCTTGGGCACCGCAGTGGGCCCGAGGAGCACCAAGGGAATTGACTTAGGGCAGCTGAGACGGACTTTAGTGGCAGGTGGTGGTGCCAAAAAGGCTGTACTGGCACAGTAAGGGTGTCTGGAAGGGCAAACCTAGCAGCCCCCTCCAGTCAAGGCTTTATGATTACTTTGCGGTCCAAAGTAAATCATGTGTGTCTGTACATTGGAAACCATAGCAAAAGACAAATTGTGGTTGTTAAATGATATGACTGCCCTAGATGACAAGCCAGCACAGGTGTGCCATGCTGGCATATGACCCGCTTTGGCAACAGTGAGTCTCACCCACAGTGTTGCCAGGGCACAGAAGGGTCCAACACCATTACTGCCAACAGTCAGTGTAAAGGGAGAAGGTACAGATGGTCATGTGTGTCTTCGCCACTGTACTTATATAATTAAGCGGTTTACCACAATGTAGGTCTAAGGATTATCTGTACTGACGATCACGCTTATATCCGAGTGTCATAGAAGTTCCAACTTTACCGTAAAGGATTGCAAACCCTTAAGGAAAAACAGTAGCGCTCAGCTCATGCAAGGCAGTGTGTAAGCAGTACCCATGTTTGGCCAGTAGAGGGGTTTCACACTCCAACTCCTGAAACCTGAGGTCTGGCATGGTTCACTTCCACTCTCACTACAGATCTATGTCACAGACTCCCTACACTGTCTCTCTTGTTTTATTTTTTTCTTATCCGTACAGACTTTCTCCCGGGCCAAAAGCTCATTTGTTATTTCATTAAATAAACTGCACCAAGACTCTTGTCAAGAGTACTGTCTTTATAACAAAAGCATAACCACCAGAGCCTTGATCTGAAATAAATTGTTTTTCCACACGCTTGCATGAGTGGTGCCTTTTACAGTACTGGCAAAGAATCTGGCCCTGCATTCTTTACCCATCACCAGCACCCATGCAGAGAGAGAAAGAGAGAGAGAGAGATGAAGAAGAGAATGGAGGACCGGGGGCTTAGTGTGACTTGGCTTTGGGCTAAGTAGTTGTTTAGGTTGAGTAGAATTGTGGACACCTGGTAAAGATGTGGTGGTGCTTGTCATAATATGCGGTGGCTGAGTAGAGAGTCCAGAGAGATTTGAGGAGCGAAGCGAAGCTTGTGGTGTCCTTTTCGTTCAGCCAGCCACAGTGCTGGTGTGTAGTTCTCCAAGGCTGTCATAGTGGGAGGCTCTGTTGTGACGGAGAGTGGCTGACTGATGTAAGAGCTTGCCCCTTATTGGCTGCAGGGGGAACAGAGAGGAACCAGAGAACCAGTAGCGGAGCCTCCAGGAAGTAGATAGAGGGAGACGGAACACAAAAATGTGATTAGTGTATAAACATGGCTACTCTTATTTCACAGATGCGTGCACAGGCACAAAGATTCACGCACAGCCAATAGCTGGATTTAATAACCGCAATCGGCGTGATGCAACAGTGAACTCACATGCCGACTATGCCTCTGCGGTCATCAAAGTACACCACAAAAGCTCTTGTAACGATATCCTGTTTTTCCCCCAAACATGTGCATAGTTCGATGAGGTATGATGTTGGACAAGGATCTACTTTTTTCACATTAAAGAACTGTGTGCTGATTGGTCCCAAAGCCAATTAAAGAAACACTGCTCAAATGCCGCTTTATTCCTCAAGTTAAGACTTGTTTGTTGGTCAATGTCCCACGGCCATTACTGCACAATGTACATCAATCTTCTGGGCATGCATTTAATCTTATGGATAAAAAGTTAATCCGCCCAACCATTTCCTTAGCAAACCCTAATCCAAGCAGACCTCACAGTATAATTATTAATTTTTTTATTGACGCTTTCATCCAGCGCCACTCAGTGTAGCTGGACCCCAGCTTTATGCGATGGGGCTTACGTCTTAATGGAGCCAACCAGATGTAGCCTTTGATCAAGGGACACGGCCGCTGTTAAGTGTCCCTCCACTGGAGGGCTGAACTCCCTAGCCTGAAGGATCCCGTTCCCGCAAAGACCAGCGCCTGATCTTGCGCCAAGAATGTACCCACATTGCCCCATCAGTCGTCTTCAGTAGTCGCAGTCCGTGCCATTTTGTCCCTCTTTAGTCCTGATGCTATTCCTGGTCCTCAGAGGATGTTCTGAGTAGGTATAATTGTAACTGTGAGGACAGAAGAGCGGGAGGCTAGGTGAGAGAGTGAAATGTGAGAAAGCCACTTACCCACAAACAACACCCTTCGTCCTCCTCCTCCTTGGAGCCACCACATGTCACCGCTTGGCCAGCCCTGGAGTCATGCAAACACCAAGCAGCGACCTCCGCGAGATCAAGCTACATGTGGATCAAATCAGAATTATCCGCTAATTGACTATTTACTAGGCACCAGAAAGGCCGTAATGGACTTTATATTAAATCCTTCTAAAGTATTTAAAGTGTGTTTCTGAGTGCTCCTGCAAGACTTGCTTTTGCCTCTCTTTTTTTTACAAGGAGGAGCGAATTAAAGCTCTTGGGTCAAAGTGTGCCCAGCCAAGGTAGCTCTCAGACGGAATTTAGGGACGACAGTGGGAAGCAGCTCAAGGAGGGCAAGTTGCGGAGCAGGAGAGAGGCACGGGGAGATCTGCTGCAATGAGTTCCAGATGCCCCACGGCCCCAGCCTCTCTCCAAGAGATACTCTGGGCTATAGTGTGCTACAAGGGGCTTAGACCTGGCTTCCCTTTAATAGAGATAGACTGCTTTTTATGTGGAAAGTTGAATCGCGTAAATTTCAAGTTGTCCGCTCTGTCTTTTGCTTTATACGCTACTAAAGCTTCAGCTGAAGAAAGGTCAGTCAAGTTTTGATCAAATGAAACCAAGCTCTTTTTTTCTTTTTGAGGCTTAAAAAGCATCGGAAATGGATCTGAGATACAGAAGATGTCGTTTTTAAAAGACAGATTAAAGACCCACGTGATATTTCCTTTGACCCTCTCAACCTCCCACAGAAATGCAACCTTTGGCTACCCTAGCCATATATGTCCAGAGTGCGATATCATTATCATCAGGGCCTCACCTAAATTCACATTCAAAGTAGAGCAGGACAGTGGAATGCCTACTGGCCGCCTTGTATATTTTCATATATCTTTTATTTTGCCACCGTTCAAAAAATCTCTGCCAGCTGACATGTGGTATTGTTGTCATGCTCCCCCTTAGATGTGGCTGGTCCCAGCTGCCATCAGGTTCTGCTCCAGGATGCTGAGCTTAAGAGAGGCCGCCGTTTGAGACGAGGAGTGCAGGCCTGGACCCAGGAATCTCATCGCCCTCAACAGCCTCAGCCCAGAGCGGCCTAACTAGTAACACTACGCACTGTTCTATGTTTATGTTTCAAATCAGAGCTTTGGAATTCTTGGTCATGTGTACATGTGGTTGTGTGTTTGTGTGTGTGTGTGTGTGCACAACTTGCGTGTAAATATGTTTGTTTTTAGCAAATGTGAACCCCCCACATGTGAAAGTAATCGGGTAGAGATTTGTTTTATAGTCGGATCTAGTCTGACTCCACTTACACGAGCACACTGAGCACCTAATGTCCATATGTACGCTGCTAAGGTAAATCAGTTAAGACAAAACAATTCTAAAGAGCACATGATTCTCATTAATGCCTGCCATTGTCTTCATTGCTGTTTATGGTGTCATGGTAACATTTACCTCTATATGAAAAGGCTACAGAAGTGTTACTTCAAAGTCAAAAATTGCCCATGGTAGCATCGGAACAAAATGAAAGCAAATTGCACTCTTCTTTAACTTTAGAGGTCTCCCCACTGGATATAAATACATATAGTAATGTAATGAAAGTATTTGTGCTCCTATCAAACTAAGGGCCCACCACCGTAATCTGTCAAGGGGATTGGAGTTTCTAGGGGCCTGTGCACAGAGCCATCTGCTTCAACTCCTCACCAGCTCATCTGCCGGCTCAAGCTCCCCAAAGTTCCCGTTGATTTGCTAGAGCAGTAGGCACTTCCTACACTACAGAGACCCCAGTCCCTCGAATGGCTTAGTGGAGAGGCAGGAGTGCCGACAAGATCCAGGACAGGCAGGGGGCCGTAACTCACTGCCCTAATGACTGTGGTCTGTAGGTCGGCGAGAGGAGGGAAAACCCTGCTCCTCAAGACATCATCGCACCCTACACTTTTTAAAAGTCACGCTTGCCGAGGCTGGAAGAAACTCTCAGGAGAATTAGCCATTTGAGATGCAGCTCCACATAAATCACCCACAAAAGACCCTCCTCAGGATCTCTGGACCCCCACCAACTATATTACCCCACCTTCCCCAGATCTCTAGACCTCCACCAACTGTTCGTTCCCATGCTAGCCAGTGCTAGTGTCCTGACCACAGTCGCATGATTGCTCTTTCTGATTTAAACCATGCATCTTTTTGAATTACTACTTCCAACATATTCTGTTAATTTGCCATGGCTTCCCAGCCAAAGTATCAGATTTACTGTTAATCCAAAAACCCGCTTAAGGATTTAAATGGTCTTGACAAACGTGGACATTTTTTTATACTGTTAATACAGATATTTAGGTACCATTTTGTGTTGTGACAGATGACACAGGTGTTGTTAGATTGCTAAACAACACCTGCAGTGAGGTTAAGTAGAGTCATGCATACACATAAACACATCCATAGAGAGCCAGAAAGTGAGAAAGAAAGAAAGAAATCTGTCCTAAGCAGATTTCCAAATGATAGATCAGCGATGTATGTGAAGTTCAGCCAACACCCAGCCCTGAGACTGAGCAGCCTTGCAAGGGTACTAATGAACCCTAATGATTTCCCCCTGTTCCCTACAGACTTTGTCCAGCATACCCTTTAAAGACAAAACCCCATCCAGGAGAACTGAGAACTGGGAGGCCAAAAATACAATTTATTCAACAAATGTGTGCAAAAAAACACTGAAATATTCAAAGAAAGTAATCCCATACACATTGGGTCAAAAGACTGCCATGTATTTCTTTTTCTTTCTTCTCCCCAAAATCCTTAATGTTTTCAAGGCTAGTGCAGACTTTACTTCATTTTGTCTGCTACACTCTCAGGACTCGCTTTGTGGCTTTCTGCTGGCTGGATCTGATCCAACTCAGTCGTTTGGATCAGGGATTTGAGCAGAGCTCTCTGTTTTGTTCTGTTCTGTTCTGCTCAGTTCTGTTCGGCTCTCCTTGAGGCTTAAGAGTGGCCCCTATGCCCCCATCTGGTTGAAAAGGGTTTCTCTGATGTCCCTCGCTCTGAAGCCCACAGCTCTGGACTGCGTCAGAGTGAGCCCAGGATGCAGATCAGATGGGTCCACTCCAGCTTCATCCAACTCCGAAAAGAGTGAGAGAGAGAAAGAGAGGAGACACCTACGGTCCACTTCGGACATTCCAGGAGAATGACTGTAGACTGTTTTTAGTTAGTGCCAACCTTTGCCAGAACAGACCCAGTTCAGTTTCTCCTTTAAGTTGTTCCTGCTTACAGTCTAAGCCACAAATAACTACAGTTTGCTTCCAGTCTTTCCACTGGGTTATTCTTACAAAAACTGCACAGGTGACTTTAGTAGCTGGATTCTTTCTAGGTCAAAGAAAAATCTAAACTTAAAGCACAGATTTTGCATAAATACACTGTTGGTGAGGCCTTGAAGTCAACATGAGTCCAGAGAAGCTGTGAAAATTAACTTGACACAAAACAGTCTCTGTAACCTTGAATCCCTATACATTGAGGGTTGCTTATATAATCTAAAACTATTATCTAATAATATTACAATTATTTATGAACTGCTGATGAATCTTTCATAATGATTATCTGCTTGTAAATAATTTTGTTATTTCTTTTAGTGCAACATAAGGTACTGCATAAGGAAAACTTCAAATCAAGTATCAAATTTTACAGTTGAGCCAGGACATCAAATCCTAGTCTCAACACTAGGACACCACTGTTACCTAAAATGGCACTTATGTTTGCACCTGCATAAACCAACCAGCTTATTTAGTCCACTCAAATCCTTCAATCAATATTTCACATACATAAAATATAAATTCACGTGTATATAATATAGGCCAGACAAATGGATATGTTTTAGACTGTAGACGTTTTCAATCACAGCATGTCAAGAGCATAATTTGTACATGTTGTGCTTGTGTTTTTTTTTTTTTTTTTTCTGAGTTGGCAAAAAGACCATGAACCTTACACTGTTTATTTTGAAGATATCATGCTTTGCACGATTTGCACAATGTCCTTATCCTCTTCATAAAATATTGTTAGTGTCATAAACCTGCTGAAATAAATATTTCATTCGCACAAACCACAGACCAAGCAAACACTGCATGGATTGGATGACTCCCACTCACTAACTATGGCTTCAGTGTGCAATTCAGCACCGGCGCTATGGCTGTCTAAGATCGTAATCTCAATTGCAAATGCTTCTAGGGGCAGCACCAAGGTAGGACACAGAGGTACACCCACACATCTGATAGGTAAGGCGACCATGTGCTGAATTGTCCCTCTGTGCGCACAGGTGCCTCTTTAGCTTTCAGTCCAGTGAGCTCCTACCCCAGTCAGTCCCATTTGATATTGATAGGCCGAGTCACGTGCGGAGGGGCTTTGGGCTGCGAAGCCAGAAAAATCCCTGTGGGTCCGGAGAGGTGAGTCCGGTTTCCGGTGGTGGTACAGGGAAGTGTGGCCCACCCGATCTCGAGAGCTCGTCCCAGGCGGGGAGGAGGAAGAAGATGAGGATGAGTAGGAAGGCCCCGGGGGCAGAGCACGCTGTGTACCAAAGACCAGGTCGGGGGGCGCGGGTTGCGGGCGCTGCATGGAGGGCGAATGGTGCGGCACCACTGGGGCCGTGCTGGTGAAGTGGGCCGCGAAGGGCTGGTAGGGCACGGCGTCCACCGTCTGCACGCTGTAGCGTGGGTACGGCTGCACCGATGCCCACATGTTGCAGTTTAGCGAAGGCGGTGGCAAGTCCTCCCCACCTGCCGATCCAGGCCCTGGGCCCGCCTCTCCCTCCACTCCCCCATACATACAGGCCTCTCTGGAGCTCAGCGCCTCCCCGCAGTAGGGATGTGACAGCAGGGGCGGCTCGTAGGACGAGGAGGGCCGGAAGTAGTGCTCCTCCGATACCCCCTGGGGTGTGGTCTCCAGATAAGGCCGCTTGCAACCCAGGTCCAGGTGCCTGCCGCTGTTATCTGAGAAATGGAAATCATGTTACCAAAAGAGAGCTAACTGAGCCAAAACAATCTGTGTTGGACAATACTAAATGTTCCACTTATGGACAGATTTCCTATGAGTTATGTGTTAAGCAATGGCTAACTGACTACTGGTAGTTGCCCAAGCTACACTTTGTCAGTCTTTGCAGTTGGCTTAAAACCAGCTTCCCACAAACTAACTAATGTATAGCATACTTATTTAGCTCTGTAACCCGGTAGCCACAAGCCAGTCGCACCAATACAAGGGTCTGTGGTGTCCAATTCAACGTAGGGTAAACCACAAAAAGTATTTCTAGAAGGTGGTAATCTCTTATTGTGTGCTATGGACAGTGTCCAGACCTGATTCTTCCAGCATTGTTCTGTGTTTCTTTTGTGATGTCAAAATATCTGTATTTAGAATATTACCACTGAGCTTGTATTTGGTATGGATATTATGGTATGTGCTTCAGGAAATATGGTCACAAACTAGACAATTAAGAAGAGAATGTCTTATTTGGACTTGCATAATAAAAACCTTTACAGGCAGATGCCCTGTGAAGTAAAAGCTATCTTTATGACCAAGAACATAAAACTCTTTGTCAAACAATCTGCATAATACATAACCATAATTTCTATTCATCAGAAGCTACAACGAAGCCTTTTGATGTGATTCTGAAAGCTGGTTATGATGTATTCAAATTCAAAATACTTGTTGCTCTGGAAAATAAAAACAATATTGAGATGCTCCTTTGAAATTTCATCAGGGGTAATTATTTTATTTTTTGTGGTTACAAGTCATCTTCATGTTCCTCTAGTCCAACATGTTCAGAATGTGTTTTTATGGTTTAAAGTGCAGTCTGTGAATAATATGAGAATAATTTATGTAACAACCACTAACTTTGATTTTCTGCTCCATATTCTATGCTTCATTTATGCTGCAAAAGTGCAGTAGCCCAATAAATGCAACAGTCCCTGTTTGAACTTAACAAGAGGGTTTTGCTGGTGCAGAAGCCTTAGTATATCTTCCAATTGGTTAACCAAAACTAAGACCCGAATATAAGAAACCTAAGGCCCTAGCTGGTTTGCTCTTTACCTCTGTGCTTGAAGCAGTGGTAGAGCAGACTGGGTTCCCGGCTGGAGGGGAAGTGGTTGCCAAGGGGCTCTTGGGCATCGGCACTGGACAGAGGGACACCGCCCTCATACTGGTAGTGGGACAGGACCTGTGGATGGCCTCCTAGCATCCCCGCACCCAGTTTCCCCGTGAGGTGACCGTGTGAGGATATGAGTCTCTGGCGCACCATGCTCTTGGAAATCACTGGGTAGTCCTTCCTGGCAAGGGAGAAAGGGGGCGATTGGAAGTGGGAGACGATTAAGGCCAAACATGAGCAGTTTGTTTATTTGGGCCTGGCCAAGACTCTGCTTGGTGGGAAGAACATGGTGTTGGCCACTTACCCCTGCAATCTGGACACACGCAGATCCCCCTCATCGCTGCCTCGAAAGCCCTTGGCGAACGGGTTGTTTTCGATCTTCAGCTGGGTAATCTGTCAAGAGAATCAAGCATGTGATGTCTGAACCGCTAAAGGGATTCAGTCCAGTAAATTGTACATATCACGCCCATATTTGGGTTTCCATAATTGAAAGCATGCAGCACATTCGGCATGTGTCGTAAGTAAGGCTTTGCATTTCGTGCAGTACTGGCACGCCATCTCTTGCGGTTTAAGATCAGTATGCCAGAACTCATTAAGACAGGAAGTTGGATTTTTTTTTTGTGCCACATATGAATCATAGTGACCATTTGCAACATTACCGATGGGGACCCATGGCCTAAAAATTGACCAGAATACCTTGTGGTTCTGGTAGGATGTCACAGAGATGAAGGAGGTCTCGTGGAAGACGTGAGTGCAGTACGCCGTGTTCTTGGAGCCGAAGGCGTTGTTTTCGTCCGCCTTGACGATGTGCAACCTGGGCTGGTACTTGTGCATGGAGTTGAGAATGATCTGTAGGCAAACAGGACCAGACGCATTCAGCCGGAGCCCAAAGACACCTTCTACACCTCACTGTGAAAGAGAGCCTGTGCTAACGTGTTTGTGCTCAGTCTTTTTTTAATCCATCACGTTGACCCCCAGATTCTGTTGCCAAATGGTGTCACTGCCTGGGTATGAATAGCCCCACAGTGTAAACCTAGTGGTCAGTTTTTCCACATATTACGGTGTAGGTATTTTACCATAACAAGTTATGACTCTAAAGCCTACAATTCTTGGCCAAATGTAGTAAATCTGTATGGCGTATTGAATCAATTTCTTGTTTGCTAAATGTCACAATCCATACTGTTCAAGTGTATAAAACACACTGCAGAATAGTCTCTATATCTGGATCTGGTAGACCTGTGTTTTGTACGTGGATAAGTCTTTAAACAGATGGAGAGTCCTTTTATTTTAAATGTAAAGAGTACATTGATTTAAATTAAATGACATATCTATAATACATGGAGTAGTTTATGTTTGGTGCACTACTAGGTCTTCAGGGTGCTCGGAGCTGCCTTGTGTTTGCAGCTCACTGGAGCGTTAGGCCAGGGTCATCCCCAGCACAGTTCTGTCAGGGGCAATGAACATCAGGCCCCCCTCCACTCTCCTCTACTCGATAGAGCCTCTCTCCGCCCCCTCTCCATCCACATGGAGCCGGCTCCTCGGCTGGAGAGTGCACTCTCCCCTAAGAGGAGTCAGGAGTGACAAGACACAGAGGGCACGGGCAGGTTAACACAGAGGGCAGGCCAGCCCAGCGCTACGTCAGGGGCAGACAGGAGCCAGGGCGGGGAGGTGGGGGTTTTGAGAGGGTCTGGGTCAGCTAGGCGGGCTGGACTGGAGACACACATGTGACCTTTTGTCTGCTTGTCTGGCATCTTTGAGGTAATATTTATGGGCCAGGTGATACCAAAGCAGACAGACTAATTGTATTGATCAGGAAGCTTCTGGACGACAAGGAGGTAACACAGACGCTGCCTTTGATCTGCTTTCGTTCTTTGGCACTCTTGATTCTTCAATTTTGCTCTGATCTGAGATCAGCACCAGCGGCTTCATTAAACAGCAAGGCACTACCCCCACTTGCACTAATTCACCCTTATCTGCCCGTCCTGCGTGTGGGACAGACCAGCCCTACTCAGCCCAGCACATTAAGCTCATAAAGGAGAAGTTGAGGGTGTGGAGTATCAGCGCTGTCATCAGGCCAACAGTAGCAAAGGAGGCTGAGATCAGAGATAATATTTTTACTGCTGACGATGTGCAGAGGGCCAGTCTGGATGCCTGGAATTAAAAGGGCTTGACGTCACCCTCTTCAAACTCCACGTGGTTTGAGGCATTTAGATCCAGTTTATTTTAGGCTTGTTTATTGAAAAAAAGTTGGCTAGAGTTTAAAATATTTATTTTTGTATGTGCAATTAAAACACAAAAATACCAATTAAAAAGTCATCACAAATATTATTCAAATGTTCCACACAAAAAAATGTGCCAAGTTGGTTTTTCATTAAAATGAACTTGAATGAAACTTTTGATTGGAAAATGCCAAACTGCCAAAACTACAGCCTCTGCATAAGACCTCTAAAAGTAAGACACTAGTGGAACTCTGACTGTACTGTTGGCTCTGGTCAGCATGCTGCGTGTTCACATGCATGTGCCTGTGCTTTAGCTTCCCCCACCAGTGGGCCCACTGTGCGGCTGGTGTTGGCTGTAAAGGCTTTGCCATGGTGTTCTTGGTGCCGTGGTGTGGAGCACCCGGCGGAGGCCCTGGCGCCCCTGCTGGTGTGGGCGTCAGCCTGGCTTAGCCGGCCCCGCTCCGGCCTCATTACTCGCCCTTATCACGTCGCAGGGGCTCGACTGATCCTGACAGGCAGACCCCGCGCTGATCCGACAGGTTATGAACCTAATGAGCTCCCCCTGACGGGATGACTTCAGACAAGCAATCCCAGAGTCCCTCTGGGCGGCACTGCCACGGTCGCACTCTTCACCTCTGTTAACCGAGTGCTCCCTCTCTTTCTCCCTCTGCTGTCTCTCCCTCTTCTTCCCAGCTTGCTGTTCCAGAGTGTCTTTAAAATACTTTGTAATTTCTTGGAAGGGACTATCTCAGTATATATATTCCATGTACCGGTATGTCTGTGGTTAAATAGACTGTATATTCCATTTCAATACACATCAAGTCAGATCAATACAATGTGCCTGTATTTGAAAACTACTAGTAAATATCTGTTAATCTGATATTAACATGATCTATAAAAAATATTTAAAAGAAAAAGCCTCATACTTGTTTTGTAGTAAAAAAGTGGCTGAAATGGATTTCAACTTGTTAGCACCCATTTTCACTTGCCATTCAAGTTATCCTCTTGACTGCCTCTTGAAATCCTGCTAAGGTTGAGTGCAGCCATTGTTTCTAACCACGCAAGGCACTATAACATACGGATATGGGCATTCCGTAAAGCTGTGGATTCATATTCCCAACGCCACACACACAGGGCAACATCCAGGGGGTCAAGGCTTGTGAACAGACATGCATGCCAGCAAACCACTTAGAAGTCATTAAGCGTTTAATCTCTCAATAAAAGTATTTTACAACAAAACCTTTTTGCCCATTATTCAAAAGTATTTTTGAACAAAGCCAGTTGGCTGTGCGACAGCACCTTGTGCTCTCTGCAACAACAAGACTTTGAAAATGGCAACTGATTTTTATTATCACAAAAGTTACATTTACATAGAAGATTATTGAACATTATTGCGAAATGTAGTTTTGTTTCTAAAGATAAATGATTCAAAATAAGCTAATAGGTTTGAACTCATTTCACCTGAGCGCCTCTGAGACTTGACTGGCAAACATGTCTGCCATTGGAAATCAAGTATGGGAATGTGAATATGCACACTCCCTCCCAAGCATGCACAGCAGAATAACGTCCAGAATGCATCTCAAACCACTCATCCGTCCACATTCACTGGAGCAGATGAATGGCTTGTGTAGTCACTCACGTGGCCAAAAGGGTCCAGGTGGTTGTTGGTAAGTTTCATCTTCTGGAAGGAAACCAGCTGTCGCATCCAGTGAGCGCCAGTGGCTGGGGAGTCCGGGTGTACGTACAGCCGTCCAGGCATGGCCGGCTCAGCTTTTCCTGCCACCATCCTGGACAGAGAGAGAAAGAGAGGAGGTGAGAGTCCTGGTGACTTAAGCACAGCGTAGCTCCAACAACAACCACTCAAGACACCATGGCTGCAGCTGTCGGATTCAGGGCCAGGGAATCAATGTCGACCACTGCCACGTCATGTCCGAACCAAGTACTACTCATGGTCACGCAACAACCATCAATTTCTCTGCTTGAGAGGGTGGTTTTTATACACATCATATGGATACTGATGGCATATACAGATTGTGTACATTTTTTCCCAGTCGCACTATAAGAATAGCTCCTTCTGTGGCGAAGGGGCTGTGGCTGCTTTGAACGTAACATCACGGCTAATTATGTGCCTCCAAGGTGTTGCTGAGAAACTCCAGGCCCCTTGCTGGCAATGGCAAAAATTCCACGCCATCCCACAGATCTTGGGGGAGAAAAAATGGCCATAAAATACCAGTCTACTATAAGAAATGAAGGGATTATTTTCATTTAACTGAGGATTTTGTTGGCATCACATTTTTGTTTTGTTTTGTAGTCTGCACTGGAAAAAGTATGCCTCTTCAGGTTTTTTTTTTTTTTTTTTTCACTGACTGCCCGCGCAGCATCGGCGCACACAGTGCCCGTCTCGTGTGATGTAGCTTGCGGTGAACGGTCACGGAGAGGACAACGCGGATCACCCAGCTGTTGTAAGCCCATTGGTTTTGACAGGCCGCTTGCCAGTATCCGTGAATAATTAACTGTGTGCTAATGACAATCCACAGCTAGCATAGCAAAGGGTTGTTTTGTGGCTGTCGTGGGAGGAGAGAAGCTGGGCTAATAAACACGAAGAGAAAAGCTTCATTGATTAGACAAGCTTGGGCTGAAAGACAGTTTTCCCAACTCTGGCACTCAGAAAATGATATATTCATCTTTTTCCCAGTACTTTACAGTGATTTATTCCACTTTTCACTTTGAGTTATCTATACTGTTTTTTTTTTTTCATTCTTAGTTGTCTGGATTTGACAGCAACCAGTCCCTAATGTTGAATAACAAAGAGCAAATTAGTGGAGACTTATGCCTATGCTCCTACCACTGACAGTGAATAGCTGTGGGAATGGGAATGGCTGTGCGTGAGAATGAATAAACTTACACGACATCACATTACAATGCACAGGGTAAAAACACTGCACAAACATAATGAAGTCACAGTCTCTCTCTCTCTATCGCTCTCTCTCACTCTGTGTGTGAGAGAGAGACAGCCATAGCCAATTGTGAGGCCATGTGCCTACAGGGACGGGCCAGCATCACCACAGATGGAGCCAGCCTAGCATTAGCCGTGCCGCCAGTCCCCAGCCAGCTCAAGCAAAAACTAGCTGTGAGCGATAAACGTCCTTCTCGACTGCACTGCTGAGACTTAGTCATCCCAAACATAGATCATCACTTTCATATGTTACTGTTAATGTGATGGAGCGGCCTAGGACTTACAACCCTCACATGCATGTTGTACAGTGCACAGGGTAAAATCATTACTTTTCTTACAGGTATGTGTTGGTATGCTTATGTACATCATACATACCTTAAACAACAAGTAGAAATGTGGACAAATACAAGCCATTACAAACAGCAATGCATGCTTAAGTTGCATGATTCCACGCAACTCTTTTTTTATGACTGTTCCCCCACACCTCTCATTCCACAAATTCCACACACACATCACTCACATGCTCACCACAGCCAGAAACTTATAGAGAGGTAGGGCTCTGTCACATAAATGGAGCCTCAATCTAGAGTTTGAGGCTCTACTCCAACCCATCACACCTACAAGATGATGGCAGGTGTTTCCCTAAAATGAGTAATGTTGCCACTTGGTGTTTATAAAAAAAAAAAATGAAATGTCCCATACATACCATTTGTTATCGCAGAATTTGTAGCGGTGGTCATCTGCGGGAACAATGTCAGCAAGGAGGATGTACTTTGTTTTTGGGTTCATGCCAGTGACCTTCACCTTGTAGCTGGGGAACATCCTCCTAAGGGACATAAAGTAGCGTTAATACTGTACGACCATATGTCAAGAACTTGGAGCTGTCTCCATATAAGAGTCAATGTGATTTCTTCTAACCGAACCTTTTAGTGTGCACATTTCTTTCTTTATGATAAACCAATTTAACTTCCAATGACATCAGTAAATTCTTTATCTTTGTTGTTTACATGTTCTTGACATATATCGAACGCTTCTTTTTTTTTACAACTTAACAAGTGCATTAAAACTAGTGTCCATAATGTGTCATCCTCATCCTCCATCCAACTAAGTAATGAAGATCAGACTTCTAGGTTGAGGTGTCCAGTCAACAGCTTGGACAATGCCATTAAGACAGGATAAGACCTTCTTTAAAGGTCTTACTAGAGGTTTTAGCAGGTCTCAAGTGTACAGACATTGCAGGAAGTGTTTTCTGCAAGCAGATGAGCCTGCGATTAGCGGTGAGATAGCAGCTCAACCTGTCCTCGTACACAGATAAGTCTCTTGAAGACAGCACAGGTCACATCATGGAATCTCCAGGTCCGAATTCCCCAAGGACATGAGTTATTCCAGAGGACTACTGGCACAGGGTTCTACTGTACTCCTAAACATCACTGTAGATGAGATCCTGCTTTGTAAGACCGAAACAAAAATTATACTTCAACCGAACGATAAATATATAAATGAAAAGCAGGCTGTATCCAATGTCTTCTCAAGCAACCCCATGTACAGCATGGAGTACTGCTTCTTGCCTGGTACTAATTTGCTTGTAGGCAGGCATATATTTTTAGGGATAGACTCGGCTCTGTAAAATGTGGGAATGCCGATTTTTGCTCCTCTGCAAGAAAGCCTAGGATGACAGACATAGTATGCTAATATAGCAGACACGCTCGTAAAATACATCAATGGGGCTACCTTCGGTAACCTCTTCCCGAAAGCGGCTCTACTCTTCTTTTTTCGTCCCATCTGCGTCAAAGTAAGTTGCAAAGCGAACCTGCCCTAATAAACTGTAAGTGCTTTTTAATGGCAGAAAGAATGCATAACGATTTATACAGCCAACTCATCATAGTCTCCTGGGGCATTCCATTACAGCACACTGCTTTATCTGCTGGTGCCTTTGCCAATGGGCTGTATTTACAGAATATAGCTGTAGACAAAGGATATACAAGGTTGATGATCAACCATGACTGTATTTGAAAGTGCCCATCTTCAAAGGGATTTTGTTAGGAAATAGGCATGCGAAGGGCACCCGAGGTAAGTTACACCTAATGCTGTGAGAGATTGGGGATTGCCAAAGGGGAAGGTAATCTCTATGTCTGTCCAACGTCTGAAATCCAATCATGGTGCGACGATGCTCACACAGACACACTATAATCTGCAGAGAGCACAGGAAACAGGCCTCGCCGCTCAGCCTGACGCTAGCACACTGTTAGCGTGACAACAGCTACCTCCTCAGATCTTACATGACAGCGGTCGGGATACAGTATCCACAGCTGCATTCTCCATTTGTTGCATTCGGAAAAGCCAGATTGTTAAAATAAAGTATGTATGTTAAATCCCTGGATTTGGACGGTGGTCAGCTGGAGAAAAGGACTGGAAACTCAACATCTAATATCATACATACAACCCCAAATCAGAAAAAGTTGGGATGTTGTGTAAAATGCAAATAAAAACACAATTTGATATTATACAAGCCTTGTAAACCCATATTTAGCAGCAAAAAGGACATGAACATATTAAATGTTGAAAATGAAAATTATGACTATTTCATGGAAAATATATGATCATTTTGAATTTCATTCCAGCAACATGTTTCAAAAAATGTTGGGACTGGGAATGTTTACCACTGTGCTGCTTCACCTCTTCATTTAACAAAATTCTATATAGGATTTCAGTTGCTCAACAGTATGAGGTATTCTTAATCATGTTTTTCATTCCATGATGCACCTAATTTGACAGGTCTGACTGCAGACAGGCCATTTTAGCACCTGGACTCTTCCTCTATGGAGAAATACTTAAATATGTGCAGAATTCATTTTGGCATTGTTTTTCTGAAATATTCAAGGTCTTCCCTGGGAAAAAAAGCATTGCCTGGATGGCAGTATGTTGCTCAAAACCTGTATACATCATTAAGAATTCAAGATGCCCATGCTGTAAGCACTAATGTATAACATTCAAAATGTTAGTTCAAAATGCAGCAGCTAGATTATTAAGTGGCTCTAAGAAACATGAGCATATAACTCCTGTGTTGGCTAAGCTGCACTGGTTACCTGCACAGAGTTCATTTTAAAATTTTACTTTTTGTCTTCAAAGCCCTCAGTGGTTTGCCACCTAGTTATATAAGTGACCTACTAATTCCGTACAGCGCTCCGAGATCACTTTAGGTCTTCATCTCAGAATCTTCTCTGTATCCCCAAAACACGCCTTAAAACCAAGGGTGATAGAGCCTTCTCTGTTGTTGCCCCCCAACTCTGGAATAGTCTACCTGTACATATTAAGTCCTCTCCAACCATTGACTGCTTTAAGTCTAACTTAAAGACTTTCATTTTCTTCAAGCTTTTAATCTACCTTAATACCCCACACACACACACACTCTTTATTCTTTATTTTATTTTTAAATAATTTGTTTACTATTTTAATTATTTATTTATTCTGCCCCATGTTATATGATTATTGTTGTTGTACCATTGTCATTGTTTTATGTTTATTTGTAAGCACTTTGGTTCAACTCAGTTGTTTTTAAATGTGCTATAGAATAAAGTTGACTTGACTTAATGTACCTCCACACCGTCATAGAGGTTGGGTTTCGAACTGAGCACTAAAACTAGTTGGATACTTGGATAGGCCCTCTCCTCTTTAGCCCAGATAAGTCCATGATTTCCAAAAAGAATTGCAAATGTTGGTTGGTCTAACCACAGGACCTTTTTCCTCATTCCCTCAGTCCATTTTAAACAAGCTCAGGCCCAGATGAAGACGATGGTATTTCTGTATCATGTCTAAATACAATTTTACTTGTTGCTTGGTAAAGTTTACACTGGCATTTCTGAATTGAGTATCATACTATACTTATAGACAATGGTTATCAGAGGTTTTCCTGGGCCCATACAATGATTTTCTTTACAGAAATAGGTCTGGTTTTAATGCAGTGCCATCAATATGTACTGTAGATGATCCACTCCCCAAATACTTCACAATTTCATGTGAAGAAGCATTAAAATGACACTGTTTCATCATTTGTCCACACAGGTTTACAGAGTGATGAATACCCCTACATCTTTACTTCTAAGAGACTGCCTCTCTGGGATGCTTTTTTTTCATACCCCTTTTTATTAGTTGTGAAACATTCCTCATTTTGTTTTCATTGCACAACTTTTCCAGCATTTTGTTACCCCCATCCTAACTTATTTTTAAACGTGTTGGTATCAAATTCAAAATGAACATAAATTTTCCATGAAATAGTCAAATATGTCATTTTAAATATTTGATATGTTGTCTGTGTCCTTTTGGCAACTAAATATGAGTTTACGAAATGTGCAGATTATTACATTCTGTTTTTATTTGAATTTTACACAATGTCCCAACTTTTTCTGATTTGGGGTTGTACTTCTGCAGAAAAAAGTTGTATCATACACATTTATTTACTTTTCAAAAAAGATTATTTCAGAATGATATGGGTAACTTGCTCAAGTATGTATCAATCTGATGATGAATCTTCCCGTTTAAAATGGAACAATGTCTACATGATGAATGCTGGAGCTGCATTACTGTCACATTCTAAGCTCATTAAATGAATGCCAAGCTGGTGCGTTGAAATACAAAACACTTGAGCTATTATATCACTGTTGGATACGACCAAAATGTCCCACATGCTCTTCAGAATTCTTATTTAACATTCTCGCTTTAGTGGAGGCCCAAACAGACTTTGAGACACTAACTCTTTTTAAAAGAGTTTTTGTCCCCTCTGCCATTGCTGCACTCATCAAATTGATGTAGAGACCCAGTATCACCTGTGTCTCTTATGTTCAGTATGTTTATCCAACTATACACTGTGCATTATTAATCTCTATTTTATACACAACATTACTCTACCTGCACTTGGTATTTAATGCTTCTGGTTGGATGTCAACTGCATTTCATTGGCTCTGTACCTGTACTCTGCTAAATGACAATAAAGTTGCATCTAATCTAATGTTACGGGCTGTGTTGTGACTATCTGTATATTATATACATCATGTGAAGTGTATGTTCTTGTGCACATCGGGAACGTGTTGTATGTGATGTGATGTTGTGCCTACCTCATCTTTTTGCAATGGAGCATGTCCTACTATGTGGAAATCCTTTTCCCTTGGGACAATAAAGACCTATCTATCTACCCCTTGGGACAATAAAGACCTATCTATCTACCCCTTGGGACAATAAAGACCTATCTATCTACCCCTTGGGACAATAAAGACCTATCTATCTACCCCTTGGGACAATAAAGATCTATCTATCTACCGCAGAGCTTTGTTGAAATAAATACAAAATAATGACGATGACAACTACACAGAGGAAGAGGCATGAAACTATTCTCTTACAGCACGAAGGAATGCCTATTTTCCATGCGAAGTCCGCCACTGCACTTAGTGCTATCCCTACTAGATCACATGGCATGTCTAATAGGGTCTCTTAGTGGCTCCGCCATCCTGACGCTTCCACTCGTAGGTAGCTCGCTCAGGAAGCAGCGGCAGCCTGGAAGACTTTTCTTCCCTGCACAGTCAAGCCACTTCTATTTGGTTTACAATAAAGACCTATAGAGAGATACCATTTTTCAGATTGAAATATCATATTTAGAAAGTATGTGGCTGTGCTGCTATCTTGTTTTATTATTTATTTTTTACTCTCTTTACTCAAGGACTTTTTTTTAGCATAAATAAATGAATCCACGGGTGGTGGTGTGTGTCAGTTTTTGTTCACATCAGCAAACAGAGGGGATAGACTGGAGAATGAGAAATAGGAACGTCATCTCACTGTTGGTGTACACACACACACACACACACACAGCACCAGCTGTTTCTCTTAGTTCTCCCCCATCGCCCCTGTGATTCATCCTGTCCGAGCGGAGCGGAGCCCCCCCAGCCCAGCGCCGGGCAGATCAAACGGCCGCAGCCGGATGATGGAGCTCCAGGAGCCTGGGAGACACCGCCAATGCCAGGCGCCATGCTGCACTCGTCACGAACGCCACTGCTGAGGCCAGGCCTCACCGCCCGCCCGTCTGCCTGCCCCGGCCACGGAGAAAAAGAAGAAGCACCAGGATCAGAGGACCAGAGAGGAGGCAGCGGCCAACGGAGGGAGTCCCCACAGCCTCCCATATATACCGTAAACAAGGCAGTCAGCCTCCATCATAACACACATTCATACACACACACACACACACAGTCCACTCCACTCACCCCCACCACCACACACCCTCCCCCAGCACCCTCCATTCCAACGTGCCACCCTAGAGGTACGGCGTGCACTCTCTCTGAACCTCTGACTGACACATTTCTATTCTACACAGCGTGACCCATTTTTCCCTTCTACAGTCAGCCTGCGCCGAAAAACACAGAACCTTACATGGTAACTCACCGCCCAAGGACATGTTCTATCAACTTGCTTTTCCATATTATTCTTACGTTTTTTTTTTTCTACACGTGATTTTACAAACCAGACATTGGTTTTTACAAACAAGCTTGCATATATAAAAACAAATTTACAAGGAAATATTATCAATTACCAATTTTGTTTTTATTCTCATAAAAAAATAAATCTCTATTTTATTATTTACTGTTCCAGTTACTGTTGATCGTGCATGTTTTCTGCTCTGGTAAATCCTTAAACTCCAAAAACAGTCCCACTTCTGTTTGCCGCTGGGAAGAGAATAACAAGCGGCCGCCAATAAGGCCCACGTTATATACACGGTGTAGACATGGTGCAGTCAGCATGGAAACCTGACTCCATGGAGCTGAGCTCTGACGAATACATCATCTTCCATTTTCATAGGAGCGGCCATGATGGCAACCCGCTGAGTTTTTGACAAATTGATAGCTGGATGGACCGCATATTAATATCCATACTTATGTCATGCAAAATACTTTGGAAAGAGATCTTTTTTTAAGGGGGGAGGGTGGCGTTCCACAGTTCAGATTGACATGAGCAACTTAAAAAACGGAAACATGGCACAGCGGTCTGAAACATGGCTAACGTATGCCGAGGAAGTGGCCTGTTCTACTGCTTAGAAGCAGCTAAGCGCGATCTCCCCTTTTCCCTGTGCAGCTGTGCAGCAGAGCGCTTTCCTTTGGCGCTTCAAAGGCACGAGAGATGCCTCGACGCACTTTATCAGTCGACAGGGAGACGAACCCATCTCTCACGGCGCTGCGGCGTTAGAAGAAAAATGGCAGTGACCTTTTTACATTGTGCGCAGGGAGGGAGAGCTTAGAGAACGGGTGAGCCCAGGCTGGCAGAATGGACTGACTCATCTTCTGTTTAATGTCCAGGGGTCCCGGTCCTAATCTGCGGGCCGCATTAAATCTCACACACCGGGCAGCCGTTTGTGTTTCCAATTAAATATTCATCGCGGCAGGAATTCAAACCCCACTCGTCAGTGTGCAGGAGGACAGACTACCTCAGGCATATTACCAACAATGTAGCAATAAGTCTAAAGCAGATATTATAATTGCTGTCAGTGCTACCGCTGATGGGCTTGCTGAGAGAAACTACTCGTGGTGATGGATATATTCGACACAAATGGCCATGGCTGGAGATTCTGTGCTACTGCTTGCGATGGTGTGAGTTTCACATGAGGCGCTGCCGGAAAGCACACGATCTGCCACACAAGACACACTTTGGCTTGACTCACCTCCCAGCTTTAGTTATGATCATCTCGGTTCCTGCCTCGTGGAACCGTTTCCACAGTTCTCTTTCATGGAGGACCACCTTGATGTTCTCTATGCTCTGGTAGCACAGTGACAGAAAAACAAAAAGTTGTGAATTTTTGAACAGCATAGTAGGTTTTGGTCATCTGTTTCAGCCATTTATTTTCAGTACTTTTCCCTGGCTAAGACAGAAGCAGATGACAGACATAGATGAATTGCATTTGTTATTTCATCATATCATCCAGACTGGAAACTAAACTACAACAATTCTAAGAGGGAACTCAAAGTTTTGTTGAGCAATGGGGTTGGTTCTGACAATATGTCAATAGCAGTTTACTTAAAGCTGGTGCTTACAAATACATTTTATAAATGTGCTCATAACGCTTTATAACATGTTAATAACATATTATGTTTGACGTATGTCTTCATAACTGTCACAACTGAATATTCATAATAGGTCAAAAATAAATGTTATAACATAAAAGTATAATGCTTTAAATATAAGGTAAAACAAGGCATTAAGACATTTGTTTTGCAAAATCGTAACATTACTTGTTTATAACATGTTTGTAAAGCTTACAAGGATACTGTGCTTACAAGGATACCCAAACATTTTATTTATTAAATCTTAAATCTATGTAGGACAAAGCAACATAATACAATACTATTTTACATACTGTTTCATCTATGAATTACACTGCTATAGTGCAAGGTAACATTTTCATAATGTATTATTTAAGGCTTCTAGCAGCCTTGGGACACACGCTGTGTTTGTTACCTGATCAGGCTCACTGTTGCTGGGGATGCTGGGAGTTGTAGGCAGACCCATGTGTGAGGAGTCAGTGGTGAGCTCCGGAAGCCCACTTGGCTGAGCTGCATTCACAGCCTCATCCGTCACAGCTGAGGCCTTCTCCTGGAGCATCTCTGCAAACATTACAGCAGAGGAAGTAGATTGGGAACCAAATAGAATGTTCAAGCATTGTTTTTGTTCATTGTTGAAAGGGTCTATAGGAGCATTACATAAAGACATTACACACAGGAGCATTACATAGAGACATTACACACAGGAGCATTACATAGAGACATTACCTACAGGAGCATTACATAGAGACATTACACACAGGAGCATTACATAGAGACATTACACACAGGAGCATTACATAGAGACATTACCTACAGGAGCATTAGAGACATTACACACAGGAGCATTACATAGAGACATTACACACAAACATTACAAGCTCACACACATCTACCTACGTCAAATCTGAGCAGATCTGACAATCAAAATATGCAAATGAAGAATTTAATTGTTAAAAAAAACAGCACAGACTATTGTACTGATTCACTGCCATAGTGGTCTACTGTTAACTCTTGTACGTCTTCTAAATCATGTTGCAAGGGATTGAATTATTTCAATAATCTTATCAGCAAATCTATTTAAGCACTTAAAATCTGTTATTTCATAATGTCTATAGCTGTTCACCCAATGTGTTGAAAAGAAGGAACATTATCATCTATTTAAAAAAATCTATATACAACAGCAGAATTATGTTTGTATATTATGAGAGCAGTCCCCAACCAAAGGCACAAGGAATTTAACATAGTCTCCAGAGTATGACTGACACATACAGGTGCTCTGAAATATTACTTGGGAAAAAAGTTAATAATAACAAATCACATCATTCTATTAATTGTAAGTACAAGGATAGCAAATAGGGTCAGATTAGCATCATGCTATTCATTTCAAAATAACACTCCTGAAAACACATAGTATGAGTATCTCTCAAAGATAACTTTGGGGGAAAGCTCTCTAAAGAGAATTTTGTTCTGGTTCGTATCAGGAGAGCATTTCAGAAAATTACGAATGACTATGGTTGAGTATGATTATTAAAAGTCAAACAATTATTTGATACTTATTTAATATCATGCATAAGATATAATAAATAAGAATATGTGAACTGATCTTTGTGAATGTCTCCTACTTCACATATGCTATACAATGCTGAAAGCTTTGCAAAATATTAATTCATACAAGTGGCATGAATTCAAATCAATACTCTAGTACTTCCAAGAAATCACAGCACAAGTATTTCCAAAAAATATGCTAAAACATGCCTGTCGTTATCCTTTATCATGCTGTGTATTTGTTGTTTTAAAAATACAACATTTTGGACATAGCATAATGTGATCCTTTTTTAAATAAAATCTCAGTGTCCTTAGCCTTTTTTCTTTCGGTGTTACATACTAGCTTTTATAAATTGTTTACAAATACCAGAGACTTTCCCTAACAATAGCATTAGAGGGATGTTACCAAACAGGAAAGACTTTGGCCTATGAGGATGTCATGATAAATGTGTGTATTTGCATGTTTTCTCGATTAAAAGATGTCCCATGTGGTGCACATATGTTGGAAGCGAAATACGGCTGATATGACAGAGGGGACTATTGAATTGAGATTTATATTTAAATTCCTCTAGGTGTGGAGGACTGAGGCAACCACTCTCTGCACATAAAATCCATAAATATACAAATAATGAGTTGCCGACAAGCACATTTAATGTGACCTATAATATTGTTTACAACCCTGCATAGTACAAAATTTCGCCAAGTTTTTGCTATACAGACAAAACCGAGGCTAAATCTTTACCACTGCCAAATTGCGTCTTCTTTTTTTATATAGGCTGTTTTTAAAAAGTCTTGGAAGTTTATATCAGTTGCCTGTCTTGATGGTGATGGTTATGCAGAAGTGAGGGCCACTTTAGGTTTTATAATTGTTACCCTTTCTCATATTTCTCAGACAGATAAGAATTATTACATGAGGTAAACATTTTTTGAAGTAAAGCTCATGGATCGTAAACATACCATGACCTCCAAATTCAAGGGATTCCCATCCATTTGTTTGAACGAATTGTTTCATTAAATATTTAGACTACCAACATTACTGCACCCCGGTTTTATGTAACAAGGCTAAACAGTGGGGCTTCCATTAAGCGAGGTCACCACTGAAGCCCCTCTCTCACGGTTCTCCTTGCCTCTCTCGTTCTAGCCCTCTCCCTCTCCCTTCCCTTCTCTCTCTCTCTCTCTCTCTCTCTCTCTGTCTCACTCTCTCTCTCTTTCTCATCGCATGAAAAAGGTGTGGGAGGCCAAGGCCAGAGAGACCTCGGTCTGCATGTTGTGCTGCCTCAGACACCCACAAAACAACACTGTGGTGGACTCCCACGTACAACTAGAGCTGACTGTATTTTCCAGCATGTGCCCAGTTTTGTCCTAATCTCGTGGCGCGTAAACAACGTGAGTGCACACTCTTGAGATAAAAGGCGACGCGCTTCATTCCATGTAAACTCACGCAGACATTTGCAAAAGTCTAATAAAGATAAGAGCTGACAGCTA
Organism: Alosa alosa; assembly: GCF_017589495.1. NCBI lineage: Eukaryota > Metazoa > Chordata > Actinopteri > Clupeiformes > Clupeidae > Alosa > Alosa alosa. The sequence goes on along the minus strand of NC_063203.1, from coordinate 7,677,850 downwards.
CAGTGAGGCTGTTGCAGATCAGCCATGGGCTTCTCCAGTCGAAAATGTGCCTTTCACTTACTCTGTTTAACTAAGCACAGTGAGCGAGTGCTGTGTTTATATCTATGTCACTCTGGACATATAATCCGCTAAACTATGCATGGCAGACACTAGTCTTTGCACACTGCTCTTGGGGTGGGGGGGGACTATAGTCTATGCCTATGTCCTCAGATGCCAAAAGATGACCATACATTGAGACAGTGAGTTCTCGAAGATGATTAAATAATGATTTGGGTAAAGATAACAGTGGGCATGGCTCTGAAACTCAACATGGAAGACACACAGCCTATAGTGTGTTTACTTTCAGGAAGCTGGAGCACATGGCTGGCTAGTAATTGACAGGGACAATGGATACATTTCAGTCCTCTCCTCTCTTCTCCCATTTGGGCTTTCGCTGGCTAAAATGTGCAGGTATGATGCATGTTATTGAGACAGCTATCATAAATTTCACCCTGATCGGCCATTTTGTGTGGCGTCTGGTTATGCATGTGATGCTCTTGCAGAAACGGAGGCCCCGGATGTCCAACCAGACTGAATGTCAGGCTTCACCTCTGAAGTGAGTAAAGGAAACTTTGCTATTAGGTCTTCGCTGCGGCCATTACTGTGTGCCTTTAGAACTGCACAAGGCCATCCGCTCTCTCTAAGCTAGTCTAAATCCCCTACTCTACGATGACTTTCAGGAATAATGTATTACATTAAGACACAAACACTGGACTAGCCATGTTTCATTTCCTTTACAAAACAGCAACAAATGAATCCCTAAATGGTGCTTTCCCTGGTTCATTAATCCGCATTACATGCTAGTCTTGTACACATCAAAATACTTTTAGGGAATTGTAGTCTAGTATTATACCCCTTACACCCGATTATGTCTTAAAAAGCTACCTGCGTCTCTTGCTATTCAGTCTCTAAGAACAGATGGTATGTTTTGAATCGGTGGAATGGGCCTGCATTATTAATTAGGCCTATTTTAGAAATGCTTAGTTTTTGGAATATGACTATTTCATTAATGAACTCTATGTGCATTTGCCAGAGACCTGTCTTACATCTTTAGATTAGAAAAAAACAGTATGGCTCTTCATATTATTTCATAATCAACGAATATTGCTACTACTTCATATTGCAACCTCAATAAGGCTATGAAGTTCGAAAAAACAAGCTCAACTTTCAAAATTGTATAACATTAGTAGACTATTTTTTAGGTTATTTACCATAGAATGATTCTATATTTCTTTGGTTCTTCAAATAGCTAAAAATGCAACATAATGTTTTAAATAAAGGTGAAATAGACATAAAAAATATACATGAAAATAAATAACATTGCCAGATTGAATCCATTGAACTATGTTTGAATTGAATATACATTTGGCATTTAATAAGGCTAAACAGCGTGTTGTGTTTATGCATAGAAAATAAATGACAGTTTTAAACAACATAATTCAGACAGCAACGAAAAAAATACAGAGGTTCTAACCAACTGCATTAGCTCATTGACCGTGACCTTTCAAAGTGGTTTGTTGAAAGCACGCTGGACGTATACACAGAAACTCTATATCGATACATCACTTTTAGCAACCTAAAGAATATTCTACGTCAAACACTAGTTGTTAACAGGATGGCTGATGTTAAAGTGAATATAGCTCTGACCTAGGCTTCTACTAATACGTTAATTAAATTGAGAGTGATAAGATAAACTTTCCCCTTAATCGCATTAACACACAGCTTGTTATCTTACGCACCGAATACGCGTGACCTCGTTTAGACCTAAAAAGCAGTCCAATTCCATTCAAGGCGAAGAGTATATTTTTAAAGTTACCTCATGAAATATTATGTGCGGAAATCCTCCATATCTTTCCCAACGACAATATTCTATCCTTACCCAGGTTAGGGCAGGAAGTTACGTTCCAGTGCGTCGTACGTCGCTAGGGCGCTGTTGGTTTGCTCTGCATCTTCTGATGATAGATTTGTTTATCTGTGCACTATAACGGTACTTCGGCGATCTCCGGTTACGCATGAACTCCTTTACGCATGAACTGTCGTGTTAACTCTGGCGTAGATCTGATGACGAGGGAGAACAATACTCTGCTGGGTCCTCCTCAGTGTGAGCCGAGGAAACACACAGCGTAATGTTTTCTAAGAAACGCAAAAAAGAGAGAATCTGTTCAACCCCTTGATTTGTTCAAACACCAGTACGCATTACTTGGCTCATTCCACCAAGCGCCCTCCTTCCTTTCCTTTCTCATCTTCTTGCTGACGTTGCTCTCGAGCAAAACACCTACACAGTTCGATGCACAGACGACCTTCTACCAGCCCCAATACCAACGAGAGATTCTCATCTCGTATGGAGAGCTAATATTAATAGTAGCGCAACGTCTGACACACATTCGATCCCATGTGCTCCCTCGGCCAAATACCTCGTGGCAGAGGCTACATCTCGAACCCGCAGTGTATCAGAAAGTGCTTGTCAGTAAATTAATGTAGGCTATTTTGTGTTTCTGAGTAGATTAGATTTTGAATTGTTCCAGTTCTCCCTAAGATGTGAACAATTATACAATATTTGACATATTTCCATTTTTACGTTTTTGATTTCTCAACTCATGTTTCATCATTGTATTTACCTCTTATGAAGAGGTAAAAACGTCTTCACCATCTGCGTTGAGTCCTATGGAATAATGTGACAATTCCCCCATTTCTTATTTCCGTCAGTTGCATGGCCATATGAGTCTTCCTTGTGTATATAGCATGTGGTTGTTTTTGAGGGGTCAAGCGGAATTGTGTTTAAACTCCTCTACATTTTCCCTGAAATATGGTTGCGGTTTTGCAGTAAATGGGTCGAAGCGTGAGGCTGAAAGACCTATAAATCACCTGAAGAATTTGGAGGGCCGGTGGGGCTTTGACTTATATCTGCTGGTGACATGACCAAATGAACGGTAACAGCCTAAACGTCTTTTTAGTAACCGTTTGTCATCCAAGGTGTTTTTGCAGCCATTTCTCAATCATATTTGTTTCATGTTTTCTGGCACCTAATCGGGATACTCCGGGATGTGATGGAAGGCCATCCATTACAACAGGCCTCGGAGCATTAACTGGCCTGACAGTAGTGGCCTACCCAGTGCATCACGACAGCGTGTTTGTGACTACCGATTTTAAGGGTGACAGACAGGTTTTGGGTTCGAACTGTTGACACTTTCAGCATATGTCGGCAGATTTAAGAATATCAGAATCAATATAAACTTGTCCCACGAGAAGTTGACATAAAAAACACACTTTATTTATACTTTTGAATCTCTATGTTGTATGTATTAGTTATGAGTTAAGAGTGTTTTTATGTAACTACATAGAAGACTAGACTAGGCTACTTCTCATGTAGTTTGGCATTTGATGTAGGATATCCTTTGAAACACTAAACGAATTTAGTAGAGACATTATTATTATTATTATTATTATTATTATTATTATTATTATTATTATCTATTTGAATTACTTATTGAATGCTGGGAATGTTGCTGTCCATTACCAAAAATAATCATTGGCGCCAAAAAATAAAGCGGCAGGTCTCGTGACTAAGCGAGGCCTATAAAACTGTCTATCTAAACAACAGGTTATTTATCTGAAATGAATCAGTCGAAATAGACTTAAGGGAGTTAGTACTACTATTACCAAACAGTAAAATATGCTGTCGGTGGTATCGTCAAACTCACGCTATAGACTATCTGGACAAACCAATAAGTGAGAGATGAAAATTGGTAGCAGTTTCACTGAAGTTAACTGTACATTCACTGAAAGCTGTACACATTTCATAGCCTACAGCTTTTATACTCATTTTGTTGCAAGTAATAAGTCTACCATTTCATAGGCATTCTTGCTCTTCTCGGCTTGGTTGCCAATGACGTGAAAGGATTGCCCCAAGGTAGGCTATCCTCACCAGTTTACGCACAAGGCCATGAATGTATGAAAATAACGAATCGACTCTCTCTGTACACGTCTCGCCCACACATATAAACTTAAACAACTCGATGTGTTAATCGTATTTATATCGTTGAGCGGAGCCTCTATCCTCTATCCTTTGCATGCTTGGGTAATCACACATGATTAAAATAGTCGGCCTTACCTCAGCTTTATTGACGTGGTGATACCCGCTCTCTCGGCCTCTGCACTCCCTAAAATACAGGCACCTCTCTTAGGGATTCACAAGCAGATACGTTATACCTTACAGTGGTATAGAAGATGCTGCTATAAAAGGGATGAATTTTTTATAGGGGCTGAATTGAGCTGGGTTTCTGAAAGGGAATTTAAACTTCACTCACTCCCACCATCACGTGGTACTGAAATTAGGAACAGGAGCAGGGTTCACTTGCTGTGACTCTAGCAGGCATGGGTGTTGCCCAATAGAGCTAGGACACGCTGAGCTTTCATTAAACATATAATATAACACGACAACGTATTTACCTTTTTGGCATTTACGCACTAATTTCGTTCGTCAATTAGCTGTAGTATCCATCTGTATATATTTTGACATCAAATGTTAAAGGTCAGTGGAAATTTAAACAGAAAATAAATATATGATTGGTGAATTAATTCGGCTTTTGCATATTAGGCTATTCCTTGGCCTCACCAATGAATTTGAAAATATTGTAGATGTTCGGACAGTTCAGGCAGATTCTAGTGTGATATGATAGCGCTGGGGATATATATGATCTTACTGACCATTTCACTCAAACGGACGGAAACTTTAGAAGTTGTCAAAGATGTGATACTTGACGTTTTAGAGTATAAACAGTATGCAGTAGCTTATTTACACTGCAGCATAACGGTCTTCAGGATAAATGCGACACATGGTGAAGAAACGATCAATGTAAGATGAACTTCACCGCACAGCTCATTCCGTATTTACCAGACGTTTGTTTATGTAGATAAAAAATGAGAGCAAACCGATCTGATACAAATGTTTCTCATGTACAAGGTATTGCACTATTTATAGGCCTATACACTAATTAACATGACCTATTATTATGGTCTCAATGTACATTGTTTCACCAAATAATAATGATTGTGAACTAATAATGATTAGTTGATTTTGGTGGAATTATAGTGTATTACCTGCTTAAAAAACAGAAAATGTTGTACAACCTGTGTAGAAGGTAAAAACCAATGTAAGCAAACTGTATTGTATAGGATTATAAGATCTTGATCAACTTGTTTTTCTTCCTAACACTGAATAGAACAGATTGAACTAAAAAAAACTTTTGAGGGGATTTCTTTTTTTTTTTTTTTAAAAATAAAAATAATTTAATTAAATGTAACAATGCAATCTCAAAGTCAAGTTCAGAGCATGCTGTGTTTCTATGCTCTTGCCCAATTTTAAGGGATAACTTTCCTGAAAGTGGTACAAACTGACCAGCGATAGATAAACTGGTGGTGCTTGACCTGAGGTCATCGCCTCAGCTAAATCATTCACTGGTGATTTACACCAAGGAGAGAGGGTTTTTCTTTCCCTGAAAAAACATTTTGCCTGTATAATTGGTCGGTGGACAAGGGGTGCTCTTGGCTGATAAACAACAAAGAGAGAAGGATGGGTGTCATGGTCTCTCTCTCTCTCTCTCTCTCTCTCTCTCTCTCTCTTTCTCTCTCTCACTCTCCTTCTGTCTTTCTCCCTCTCTCTCTCCCTTGCTTCTTTCTTTTCCCTTCTCAGTAAAAACATGCCTCAGAGACTATGCTCATTTGAAGTCTGCATGGCAGAGGGCTGTGTGTTCTCTGAGCTTGTGCTGCTGGCTTTTCTCACATCCAGCCCTCAGTCTATCTGATTCATATCCCAGCATTCCCTCCTGACGTCCTCAGAAAGCCTCTTGCCCCCTGTGTCACAGACGCTCTGTCGTGTGTGCGTCCTACAGTTAGAGTAGGTGTGCCGAAGCACGAACGAAACGGCAATTCACACCATAGCTGCAGCTTGTAATGCTAAAGCACACTGCAGCAGCACTGAGTGGCGTCGGACGAACAGCAGCCATGGCTCTGATGTAAGCAGGGGAGTGACTACACGCAAGAAAGAGAGAGAGAGAGGAGAGAGAGAGAGACAGATCTGCTCAAGAGAGACACAGAGAGAGAGAGAGAGAAAGAACACTACTCACCATATCTCACGTCTCTCCCACTCTCTCTCTTTGTGCAACCCAGGAACCTGAATAAACACATTCGTGCAACAATAGCCATCAGTTGAGGGAGGCATCTGTTATTGAGCAACACTACCACCAACAGCAACAACAACAGTGCTCCAAATAAAGGCTGCTTTCCTGCTCATTTCCCATCACCCTCTGCCTGACGCACACAGCTGATGTCTGATAATGACATTGCCTTTTAGGAGTACACGGTGCCAACTTCATGTTTGGAGCGACCTTACATTTGAACTGGTTAATTGGTGTTATTCTTTGAAGCATAATGAAATGCTTGCTTTTTGTTTGTTATTAAAAAGGAATTCAATATTTTCCCTGGAAGAATAACAGAAACTCATAACAAATTATTTCAATAAACTGACTTTAAAATCATAATCATGTGTGATAGACATGGTTGCACAAAATGCCAGCTGTTGTTTGAGTTCTATGGAGGTTATGGAGACAAATAAGTGACATTTGATGGCCCACTAATCATGCATGAAATCATGGCTATTACACCAATAATCAAATTAAGTGTTTTATCTCTCTAGTCCCACAGCTGTTGAAGCCTTTATATTTCTTATCATATGTGCCTTTACAGTCAAAGTAAAGTAATGTACTTACAGAAACACTATAAATTAGCAATTCGCAATCAATTCTCATACTCATACATCTTGCTCCTCAAGACACAATGTAAAATAATATACCATCATGTACACTACACATTTGTTTTTCACAAATATTTCTTTGATGAGAGGAGCTAGCTTCAAATTTTTGCAAGCGTAAAACTAACACACCCAGTCCATCCCACAGGCTAGCTTTTGTACATATTTAGGCAGCCCAATTATAATTCACCAGAAAGCAGAGTGGCTCTTGCCTGCAGAGAGGCTCAAAGCCCTAAGCTGAGGGGTTGAGTCAGTTCAGCCATGTGTGGTTTGGCCCTGCCCTTATATAACAACTTTGCAAAAAGCATCACTTTTTGCCACCATCTCTCTTTTCTTTTGTTTATCTCGGAGAACGTTTAAAACAAAAATGGTCACAAAAGTAAATGATACTTCAACTCAGGCAGCCAAATTGCTTGATGGCTGGATCCCACGTACCTTGGTTTGGTTATGCTGAGTATAGTGTATTACATTAAACATAGATGAAGTATGGTCAAAAAGCATTTGCTGTGCTATCTTATCAGAGGTGATATTGGCAGCCACTACGACATCATTGAACATTAGTCATCATCTATGGCAAGGAATTGATGGCAACCCTGCCATTATCCTATAAAATAACTGATGAGCCACCCCATATATTGGATTCACAATTTGATTCACTTTTGAACTTATCTCTGTTGTAAATCATGATACTGGGATGGCATAAAAAGTCTGACAACCACTTAATCCATGCCATATCTAGACAAGTTGTCTGTAGCATCCATGGTGATGACAAGCAATCATCCATACCTTGAGTTTCACACAGATACACCCAGCTCATCTAAATGTGGCTTTGGCTAGCCGTTTATGATGGGAAAGGATCGGTTCACACACATCAGTCAGACTAGTCCAGAGCCATTGATATGTACATTTTCAATGGGAGACTTTGTCACTGAAATAGTGACTGAACGGATAAAGATTGGTTCTAAATGTACCATACGTTCATTTAGCTTCAAGAGCAGAGAAGTATGAGTGGCAGACATCTAATCGTCTGACTCCATTGAAAACTTCGCTGACCCATTTCGAAGTTGTGTGTGACTCTGCTCCATCCACTGGTTGTGTGTGACTATTTTTCTCAGAGAACTAAAAACCGCGGGATCATAACCCTCGATTTAGTGGTGACCATACACTCCATTGTTCACTTGCCGTTCAGTGGTAGTATTTATCGTCAGTGTCGAGTTAATTGCTGTTTTAGACATATTTAGTGTCTTAGCGCAGGCTATTAGCCATCATGTGCCTTGTGGTTCAGAGGGCGGTCAGTCCAAATGGCGGCACTTGCAAACGTCTCCGCCATGGCACCCTGATCCCCCACCATGTGACATACGACATGGGACACAGTTGAGCCGCACATCAGAAGCTCATAAATGTGGTCCACACGTTTTGCATGGTTTGGGCCCCAGACCTCCCAGGAGGGTTTTTTGTCTCTTTTTAAATCCTTAGACATTATATTCCACTCATGTCCGCTTTGGGAAGAGGGGAAAAGGGTGAATTGCTTATCATTTAGAAAAACCTTAAACCTTTAAGTGGAGGCAAGTCTTGCCAGTCTGGTTTAAAAGGCATCATAAACTTTTTGGCTCGTGCTCAAATGGGTAGGTTGGTTTTGAGAGGGGCCTCATCTTTTTTTCCTCTGTTTTTCACTGTACAGTCATACAAAGAAACCATTATCCTTTGGCGTAAAAGCCTTCATCAAAAAAAAATGTGGGTTTTGAATTGAAAAACATCATAAAAGACTGTTAATGGTTAAATGTTGGACAATATTTTTTACTTTTAGAACTTTAATGTGATATCTCTATAACAACAGCTGTCATATTTCACAAAAATTTCTGTAAATTTGTATAATTCTCCAGACTCTACAGAGGTGTTTTCTATGCTTTCTTTGGTTCATTATGATTAATCTCTGTTTTTGTAGGCATCAGTTATAACTTGTGATTTATATAACAGTTCTAAGATCCTCAAGTAAACTATAATCTCACATGTTTGTTTAGGTTACTGATGTAGTTTCAACAAAAGTAACAATATTCCATAAATAGTTTGACAATCTTTTCTATAAATCAAGTATCCATTTTTAGAATGCACCAGGTATTACTGTGAAAATACTGATGAGGTACTAGTGCTTTGCGATGTTTGACAGATAGGCAGACATTAGAAACAAACATTGCAAATTATTACTCTGTGCATAAAATATCTTAAATTGTTCCAATACATCCAAACAAACATATATTTACCAGTTCATACCTGCACCTGGTAACGATAATATCCCTGTCCAGGACTGTTTAAAACCAGTGCATGTTGATTACGTTGATAAAGGCTGTTTGCCGAAACATCAGTCTTGAATAAATAATATAAAAAGAGGTCAGTGTGAGGGTACTCTCAGTTCATACCTTTATGAAACGCAAATGTCCTTATTCAGTTCATATCGTTACCAATGAAACACAAATGTTTTTCTTCTTTAAGATGATATCAAAATATATACTGTTCCCTATAATGCTGACATTAAGATTGATGTTTGACATTGTTTATTCTTCTGATATTTTGATATTATTGATGCAATTATGAATATGTAGGTTATTTCAAAACATTTACAAAACTTGTATTCTAAGCAGTTTCTTTCTGTCTGTCTGTGTTAAAAGCTCCTTAACGTGTGTGTAAAATATGACAGGTCTCAGATGTCTATTTTTACCTATAGCAATTAAATTAGTAAAGTACTTAATTACATCAAACAATGCTGTGCAAGGAAAAAAAATCAATTAAGCATCTATTCACTCGGCTAAAACTAATGGCCCTTGGCAATTTGGCAAATTGGTAATTCTGTGGCGATGGACCTAAACTCATTTGGCTTGTGAGAGTATAGGACTGTATTCAAACTATTATCAAATAACGTTTAATATCAAATAACTTTCTGCAGAATCCCATACTGTGAATGTTTTCTACCTTTTCTTGGAAAAGTTTTCAAAAACCATTTCTTTCAGATTGCAGACGTCCCCTAAAATCCCAATGTTTCTTGCTCACTCAGGATTGAAGATATTACTGCAATTGACTCATGTTAAATCTCATGTTATTTACAATGAATTGGAAACATGGCCGGATCTAGAATAGGGCTGGGAGGGACAATGCCCCCCCAAATATTTCTTCTGCCCCACCTAATTGGTCAATTTTAATTGACAGCTATTGAATCTGCCAATCACACTTTTCTAATTTGTCCTGTCTGAATTTCGAGGATGCTGATTTGCTGGTTGGATAGTATAAATACCGGAGCAGCAGTGTTCCCCTCCACACTGTGTGCATCACTTGCTGTATCATACTTCAGTAGAGAGGGTTTAGCTATATTTCCATAAAGGTTATAGGCTACATATAGATTCTTGTTGCTGGTTTAAATAAAGACCTTTAACTGTAGTGTTAGTGTTTGAATTATTCTTGTTTTGAATAAGGTTTGTTTTTTAGCTAATGTTTAGATCTTGTTAGTTTGTTAACATTGGTCATTCCTAATTGTGCCCCCCGTTGGTCAGCACAGGCCACTTTCTTTCTATATTCTGCTTTGCATCCGACTAGCGATTTTTATTTAGCCTATGGCCTGTCAAATTAAGCTTAGCATTCACAACGCAAATTAATTTAGCCTAGGTCTATGTCTTTTACGCAGTGGAGAATGTGACAGTGCACGGCAAGAAAGAAAGTGTGCCCAAATTCACCCATTCTTTGCTGAACTAGCCTACTCCCGATAGCCTACTCTTCACACAAATATTACATGGATCACATCACATGAAAGAGTTTTTTCTCAGCTTTTTTAAGCGTTGTTGTGGTATGTTAGCCATAAATTTATTCATGTTAAGGTTTCTGCAGTGTGTTTTTCCCCAACACATGACAAACCACAATACATTTCACAGATTTCATAACATGATTTCATAACAGGCCAAATACAAAATAAATGTTACAAATATCGCCTAGATATCTGTAAATATTAAAATCAGCTGACTAAGAGTTTGTCAAAGTAGCCTTAATAATCACAAAATGCTATGCATGCATGTTGACTATTTGAGTTTCTTAAAGCTGAACTGTGCTTAAAATGTTCAATACATGATTTCATAACAGGCCACATAGAAAATAAATGTTAAATATAGCCTAGATATCTGTATTAAAATCAGTTCTATGATTAACAGTTCTATGTAATATGTCATGTTTGCTATTAAATAAGGGTTTTTAAGGTGAAAAGTAAGGCATTTGTAGGTGAAACTGAGCGGTTTTGTTGCTTAGTGTAAATGTTGTGTGTGTGTGGGGGGGGGGTATTCATTGTGCCCACCCCAAATTTCTATTTGCCCCCCCCAATCTGAGCGGCCTAGATCCGGGCCTGATTGGAAATGACAGAGAATGTTGGAAGGGGATCTCTAAGCATAGAGAATCGTCATAAATACTGAGGGGAATCTCAGCATTTTTAGATGCCGAAAGCAAATGTATCATTTACATTTATTTACATAAAAGTCATAATTTACATAAAAGTCATCATTTAAACATTGTGTTTGGTGTTTGCATTCTGTGTGAAGTATTCACAGATATAGGGGTGCATTTCTGTGAGCTGCTTTATTTTAAATGACTGATAACTTTGGAGTTGACAAGGATCTTCATATAGAAAAATGTGCTTCTAGATGCCTTTGCTTTGTTGCATGACGTTGGGTTATGTAGAAGCTTGAGCAGCAAGACACTCTCTCTGCTTCTTCGTATCTCTCCATATGTTACTGTGCGAGTGTGTGCCAATGTGCATATTCATGTGTGTGTGTGTGTGTGTGTGTGTGTGTGTGTGTGTGTGTGTGTGTGTGTTTGCGTGTCTCAGACTCTTTCGTGTCAGACTCGGCTCCAGGCGTGAGGATGTGTGATGGCCAGTGTGTTTTCAGAAGACTCGGTGAGTTTAGTCTCCAACCCACCCTGGCCCTACAACGCTTCGTCCATCATGACAGAGATTGTTAGTCTTTGGTAATCTCCAGCGTTCATCTCGCTGACCCGGGGATCAGCTGTGTCAGGCCAGGCTGTGGTGGAGGAGGCTGAGGAGGTGGGCAGGGTGAGGAGGGGTCAAACAATTTCTCAAAGGTCAGACACGGCACTCCATCTTTTCCCCTGTCCTCTTACTGAGCTGGTACCTTCTTAAAGAGTCTCGTTTTACTTTAATGTACCTCTGTATGACTTCATATTGTGTTCCGTCCGTGAGGAAACACCAAAGATGTGCATAAGAATGCTACTCTCTCAGACTGATTGAAAGAGGAAAAGAACAAAACACACAAATGGTCCACATCACGTGACACTGACTCATTTTGCCTTCTGAAGATGTGTTGCTGAAGCTTCCCCAAATGACTTGTCACGAAAACCTCATTTTTATCATGACTTTGTTTGATTTAGCCAGATTTATTTGACAGTATTTTCGTATGCGGCGCAGTGAACAGCTTGTGTTGAAAACGTGGGGACCAAGGGGGTGTTTTTTTTTTTTTTTTGCTTTTCTTTGTTGATTGTGGAGCTGTCTGAAGAGTGGCATTCGCACTCCGAGCATCACCTTTGATCTGCGCTGATGAATTGTGTGGCCCATCGCAGAACTGTCAGGCTGAGGCCGAGGGTGTGGAGAATACTCCAACTTGCTTTTTCTCAAAATGTGAGTCTGTCAAAAATAGCTAAGAGTTCCATAACTCAAACTAACTGGCACAACCACTCCATTCTCACAACAAAATAGAATATATAACAAGGGCATACAACAATTTAATGTCAACATCTTTTCATTATACGCCTTGAGACGGTCCTTTATGCCTGACCACACAAGTGATATTTTCTTATAACCATTCAGAGGGCATTTGCTTTATACATCATGATCATGTTTAATTAGTAAAATATTAGTTGTAGTCCACTTTAGAGTAATTTTTAAATTAGAGACTAGAATTTGTATTACATGCCTTACCAAATGATGAGTTATGTTAAGAATCTTGGAAGCTATGTATTTTCCCAAGACTGCAATTATTTGATGTTTATGATATTCATGAATCAAAAGATTTCCAAAAATATGTATTCCAATAATATACAAAAGTATTACAGTTGTGTAAGAAAAGAGACTCACTGCGACATCTAGTGGTCATTATTTGTACTGCAAAAATATTTTTCCTTGCTGTTACAGATAGCAGAAACATTACTTAAAAAGGTCATTCCGCATGTGACCTCAGACGTAAGTATTACTATGACTAGAAGTACTTTACCATTTGGTGACAATACAAAGTGAAGCTGCGTTCCCACCTTAGTCTATTTTGGCACCACTCCCAGGTTGGCATTTCAGGCAGTGACACAGGTTGAAAAGCATAGTGACAGGTTTCCAGTGAACCCTGCAAATGTCAAAAGTGAATCATCAATCCTTGTCTATCCTAACAGCGTGACGGGGGACCTGATTTGACTGAATCTTCTGACAGCATTCATCTGTGTGTCCTCATGATGACTACAGCTGTTCCTGTGTCCAGGAGGTGGCAATGACTCTCAGAACAGACATTCCTGAAGGTATTAGATCAAGAAATTCTGGACTCAGGACACTGACAATTAAAGCACCATAATCCAGCCTGATATATGGCGACAGTAAAATACCTTCCTGGGAGCAAAAGTGGAATTACTTTTTCTGGAACAGACGTCTGCAGGTGAGCTGAGACCTACAGTAAGACTCAGACATATGGCCTGTTCCACCTTCCACATCTGAGCTTTGTAAGGAAATATTGTTGGATATTTTGGATGCTCCTGCATTGTAACGTGCTGTGGGACATCTCCCCTGCTTACAGACAAGGACATGCTTTGTGTGGTTGTCTGTGAGAGGAGGGCATTCACCAGTGGAGTTGGCTGGTCTTTGCGTCGTGTTACTGTTCATGCACAGACACAGGTGCACCACCTTTGTCTTAGCATCAGATAGTGTTTGTATCCACATCAATATGGAGACTGATATGCCCACACTGGAGACATATATGCCAAAATACATTTGTTAAAAAATGGCTCTATGCCACCAGGTTTATAAAGTACTGAACTAATCAACTGGAGTAAAGAAACAAATTTGTTAAATATGCTATTAGATGTTATTAGATGCTATATAGAATGTTATTACATCAACATTTTTAACAAAAAATATTTATATATGAATACCACTGACTTTAAGATTCCTCCTGAATTATGTTTCTGGAGCACTGTTCATATGTTCCCAAAGAGGGCAGTGCAGCTGTTCTTTTTCACTAGTTGCATATGTTCAGAGAAGCACTGTGCAAATAGCCTGCATGCATACACAGACTGGGAGTTCAAAAGCAGGCCATATAGTAACACACTGAATTACAGTAGGGCATATCCTACCGGTCTGGGATGGGTAACAGTGAACTGGTTGCTATGGAATATTCTTAAATAGTGTTTGTTTGCCAGGCAAAATCTCAGTTACAATAGAAAAATGACAGCAAAAAAGCTTTAGCTTTTAGAATAAAGTTGTTTTGTAAAATAGTTGTTTTTCCCTCTGTGGATTTAAGTGTGTGTATGTGGTTGTTCATGGTTCATGGTTTTATTTATCAATATACAACACTTTGTCTAATTGTAGTAGCCTAATACAGACTTCATGCCTTAGCAGACAGTTATTATTAAAGTCTTTTTATTCACGACTGACAAATGTATAAAACTGCTCCCCTTCGACTGCCACACACCAGAAAATACATGCGAGGGACATTGTGTTTGACACTGGTTAATGTTTAAGCAACAATAGAAAAATAACTGCACATTCTGATCATCGACGAAAAACGTAAACAGACTTGGCCTTTTTATCCACTACCATCACCAATAATTAACAGTCATTGCAGTCTATTGATTTGTCAATGACTGATTCCTTTGGACAAACGGTGCAAGGTCGAGCAGCTCGCTCTGTTAATTGGAGATAACAGAGTGTAACAATGGTCCCTTAATAAAATGGAAGCTTGTGATTATGGCGAGAGAATGAAAAGAGAAGAAAAGAAACGGGAGAGAATCTCTAATTAGGAGCTGCAACTCTCGGGATGTGCCTCAGCCTTTGTGAGCGGGTGTGGGGAGGCTGTGTGGCCGGCAGGCAGGCGACAGGCGCCGGTTGCCGGACAAAGGACTGTCTGCTGCCAAAGTAGTTAGGCGTCCAAGCTCCCATCCTTCCCAACTTCCCTGCCGAGGCGCTTAACCCTTTCACCATGATATGGGCCTGTTCCTTGTGAAGGTCGCTCTTTCTATTCCTCTGTGTCCCTTTCTGTTACACACACACACACACACCACACACACACACCACACACACACACACACACATGCACGCACGCACGCACGCACGTAGGCTATGTACATGCGCGCGCACACACACACACACACAGGCGCGCGCGCACACACACTTGAATTTGCAGAGCGGTTAACACATGCAATATTTTGCATATAAACGTTATCATGATTTACATGGGATTTATCAACATCATTTGGCTGTTGTTCGAGGCACCCCCACAATGGTTGCCCTAAAACAACTGCGAGCGACAAACAAAATCTTGTATTACACATAAGCTATTATCATAATGACTAGGACCATAATGATTTGTACCTATGGAAGCGCAATTGGCCTACATTTCCATCCCTGGCCCATCCCAAAACTCTGTTTATAATGAGATGTAAAGATGCCCCCTCATATCATATTTCCTCAATTCAAAGATATCTGCATCTCCGTGGTTGAAATTCTGAAGTCTCAAAGGTCAACGGAAGAGCAGAGGAAGTGGGTCATTGAAAAGGCTGTGTGTTATGAAAAGGGGGGTTCGTTTCCGTGTGGAGAATGCCTATAAATACACTTACATTACTATTCTCTTACTATAAATAGCACACAATACTGCACAATAGCAGAAGAATTTAGACCGGAAAAGACAAAAATAAATCTGATTCTCGTCAAAACACTGATGGGTTTTTTTCACAGTAGACTTCTTGAGATTAGAATTTCCTATAGAACACACAACAATGTTCTCTTTTGAAATTGTGCCATTTAATATCAAGCGTCGCCTAATACTGGTTATTATAATTCAGAAATAATAATAGAACTCGCATAAATTCACAAGCAGCCTGCTGCTAAATAGCCTACGTCTAATGTCTGACAGCCTATTCAGAATCTAGTATGCTGTTTCTAACAAAAAAATAAAGAAATTTAGAGAAAATAAGAAAATAATTTCACAAAATGTAACCTACTTTAGTTAAACATTTTGTATATATAATCTAAACACTGTTGTATGAGAAATCACACATGGGAAGGAACAACAGAGGGCGCTATACACCTAAAGAGTGGAAAACATTCCTCAACCAATTTCAGAAGAGCTCAGTTTTTCACTGTGCAGTGTACATTAGTTTTCATGAGGCTGACCGTGAAAATCGCCTTCACAGGATGGTAATGATTTAGAGAACGCGACACCACTTTTGAGAATATATTGTTGACATCACATTGGGAGTTTGAAACTTTTGTCTTCCAATAAAAAGACACTTGATGAACAACGGCCTGTTGTAGCCTATTTACAGTATAGGCCTTGGGTCTCAGGGCTGTGCATAAATATGTCTCAGCATAAACTTCAAAGAATGAAAAACATAAGCCTAATAGTCTATGTGTCAATCTAAGTTAACTAACTGATTAGCGACAAGTACAAACAATAAATAATCAATAGGCTACTTTCAACACATTGTTTTTTTTTATTGAAATTGTGAGAGAATAAAAAAAAATTCCCGGACAATCAGCGAAGGGGATATATGCGTATATACCCAGTTCTTGAAGAGGAATGTAATAGTCTCCTCTGTGTTGGAGTGAATGAACCTGAGGTTTTCTACCTTAACAACAATCCGGTATCAAAGTTGGGGAACTCATTCCCCAGTGATAAGTGTGTTTCAGTTTTTTTTTTATTTCAGCAATTGCTACTATGCAATGATGGCACACGTTTTCCTTCACGTGTCACAGGCAGATTAAACAGCAACGAGTCACAGATAGAAACATTGTTTCTGTTTCAAACCAACAAGCGCTAAATAGCTTTCATTTACATATACGTTCAATGTAAAATGAAAAAAAAAAATGTAACGAGTAAAATTCTAAATATTATATACACGCCAATGTACAGCTTTGAATAAATTAATACCAATTTGCATATTCGTGGATCCTTATAGCTTATGTACAGAATTATTTTTAATTACATAAATAGCCTAGTTAAGATACAATTGTCCGTCAGCTAGTATATTGAAAACGGGTGAAACTAATTTTCTTGTCTTGCAGTGTCCTTCCCATCCCTTTTGAAATATATTTCATTATTTGGACATAGCTTGTTTTGTTTTGAGTCCATGGTCCTTCTTGATGTTGAACCGCTACTCCTCTGCCAAAAGCAATAATTTGAGGTCCAGTAGACATCGCCGACATGCTCTTACACAAACGAAAGCATATCTTTCTCCACAAGTACTAGTGACTTGTACTCTGTCCACCTCCTCGTAAATTGTCGACCTCCTTCGAATGATGCCGAGGCCTTATCAACATGCTCTACATGAAATATATTATTAGTTGTAGATTGTCTTCGCAGCATTCCCTAAACCTGGTCAAGTTTTCACCACTAGAACATCAAGTTTTCTCCTAT
Organism: Alosa alosa; assembly: GCF_017589495.1. NCBI lineage: Eukaryota > Metazoa > Chordata > Actinopteri > Clupeiformes > Clupeidae > Alosa > Alosa alosa. The sequence continues at coordinate 7,660,345 of NC_063203.1, read as the reverse complement.
TCTGGACTGATATATTCTTTTGGTTGTAGGCCTACATATGACTGTAATGTGATTTTTTTACTTTATTTTATGGGCACAGAAAATGTTTTCCGTCAATCCGTCCTTATAGGTAGGGGCATGTTCACCTAGAAATAACCATCTCTAACCTCCCCAATAATGTCAGGTGATGTAATGGAAAGTTGCAGGTATCTCGCAGGTCACTTGGGAGAATCCCGAGTCGGAGATGCCTCCCTCTGACTTTCCAGGCCACTGACCAGTCTCTGAATATTCTGGAGTTCATTGATAGATTCCTTCATGGATGATTTGGGCGATCCGTTCCTCTGACTAGCTGCAGCTTTGTGGTTATGCTCAGGTGCAGGGCTAGCTTCCCTGCTGCCGGATTTAGACGATTCGGACGATGGGTTCAGGCCACTGGACAATCCGGTGGTCAGCAGGTTTGTGCTCTGAGGAATGGACACAGGGAGCTGATAAGGGCTGAATCGCAGGCGAGGCCGGGAGGCGCTGGTAAGGAAGGGATTCCTCGAGAGTGAGGAGGCCGTGCTGCTCGTGGGGAGAGCAGAGGCCGCAGCCGCCGCTGCAGCCATGTATGTGTACGGGTATGGGAAGAGGCCCCCAAAGGTTGGCATCGGAATACCCTGCAATCAGAAAGATTCAGAGAAAATATTTAGCAAACAGAACACGCAGCAACACGCAAAGCATGTTCCCCTGCACTTGCTTTACAGTAAGAGTGAAAGGGCAGATTCCAAGCTGTTTGCACAGCAGGGTATGGTGCACGATCCCTCTCTCATTCTCTTTAAAACAGCCATAACGGTTTGGCTTTATGAAGCCTTTTCAAATCTTCTGAAAGATGAATTTTTTTAGAAAAATACATTTCTCATCTATTAAAAATGGATTTCTACCCCCCTAAATATAATTCAACCAGTGTATTAAAAAAGACTACAAAGACAGACCGTCTTGTTAAATATTCCTATTTGTTTGTCATAGGAAGAAATTATGTTAACGACTAAACTAAGTCAGTCAACTTATAAATCATACCATAATGACATCAAACAACCTTAAAACCCAAATGTTTACCAACAGTGCAATTAAACAAGACCATATGATCAAACGTAGGCCTGTGTACAAAAGAATGGCTGGGACAGTTATAAGACCTCAAGTGTTGCCTTCAGTTAATTACAGGCTATAAAATGTGGTATCAAATGTAGTCAATGCCCACAACTACAGTTACTTTCTTATTACGACATTTTACATAGGCCTAAGTTCTTTTTAAAGTACACTTTTTGGACCTTAAAAAGATTACGCGTGTGCTAAAAACATGGCAAAAAGGTGTGACAAGCTGTTAAAAGGAACAACCAGATGTTGATACGTGCTTACCTGAGAGGCGAGCATGTGTTGCGACAGGTGAAATGGTGAAAAGGTGCTCGGCGTATTCCCAGTGCTTTGGCCTGAAAGACTTCCGTTTTCCAAGCCACTTGCTCCGGAAACCGAGGCCAATAGATGCCCCATGCCCATGGCTGAAAAAGCGCCAGGGGCCATAGCAAACTGTCCGGGGTGGAAAAGTAAAGGTTGTCCGGTGTTCAGTGGGTTAAAGAACTGTTGACTATGAAGGCCTGAAAGGGCTAGGCTTTGTAAATGGCTGGCGCCAAAGTGAGAGGGGCTCTCCGTCTGAACCATCAACGGGGAAAAGCCCTCTTTCCCGCTCAAGCCGGCATTATCCACGTCTTTTTTAGAAGTGTCTGTTTCCTTCCTGTGTCTGTTCTCAGTCTTGTCTTTCTCCAAGTTTCGGATACTGAAGATCGAATCGCTTGGTTTTTTGCTGTCTTGATAATCGTCTTTCTTCTCCGCACTGGGCCTGTCTTTGACCCGGTCATCACATCTCGGACTAAATGGCGATCGGGGCTCAGGTCCAGGGCTGGTTGATGGTGCACCACGCTCATCAGGTTGGTCAAGTTCCTGCTCACTGTCAGAGCAAGTTTTATCATCTGTCAACAAACAGCAAAACAAAACATTTTGAATTTAATGAGTTTTGTCTGGGGCTACAGGACTGGCAACGATAGGCTGGCCTACCCAACATAGGTCTAGTTTTTAACAAATCACACAATGAAATATATTACCTCACCTGTAAACACGGAGTGTAACGGTGTGTAATGTTGCATGTTTCAAAACTCATAAAATCGTGGTTTGGAAAACTGAGAAACATATTAAGTAGCATAACTAAATTATTTTAAAACTGGAGTCATGATTTAGTTTTAACATGCCTTGTCAAACCATTTCCTTCCTAGATGTACGAGTGCAATAGCTCTATTTAGAAAGCATCACTTCTAAATAGTGTGCTTTAGAACTGTCTACACTTATATTAAATGTGCTTATTATCGAATTGCATTTATGTAAGATGGAGATGATGTGTGGGTTTAGATCAAGCTGTCCACGACACCCCAAGGTAACATTTGCAGTATTCTTGTAATTATTTTTCACACCTGACATCAAACCATTTCTGGAAACTGAGCAAAGACAATAGAGATTATGTCGGCACTCGATGTATTACTATAAGGTACATTATAGTTTTATAGGTATATTTCCTAATTACCAAATCCATAGTATGCTTGAGCGTGTGTGTGTGTGTGTGTGTGTGTGTGTGTGTGTGTGTGTGTGTGTGTGTGTGTGGGCTACTTGTTTCAAAATTTGACCTGAATACCTTGGGTTAGCCTACTTTTTGTCATGGTGAATAGATACACAACCTCTTTAAAAATATGCATTGGTATTTATATATTTTAAATATTATTGTAATAGTTTCTGGTATTCACTCTCACTATGTAGTTGTATAGGACTACGCTAACCTCAGGGCCTGCACTAGTTCCTATGAAATGAACCAGTGACAGAGAAGCGCCCATGCCCAATTAAGGATTATTCGTAATTACGCATTAATGCAGAATGCTATTTACCCCGACTGCTTCGGCTGAACCTCAAGGGACTAGACGCCGGTCTGATTGGGGAATGACCACCGTCTCTGCCTCCGGTAGGCTCACTGGAGGACGCATCGGAATCACCGCCATCTCGGTCTGCTTTGCATTGATCCTCATATATACGTAGTGATGGAAGCGTCAACTGTTTTCTAAAAAAAAATGGAGGATTGGTTAATTATCAACAATCTTGGAAAACACGAAAAAACTACTTGAACCATTTAATGGCATTGTTGGTCACTTAAAGCCTATAGGGCATGTGATTTAAAAAAAAAAAAAAAAATCACATTTGTGTCATGACCACCAACTTACCTCTTTTCTCTTCTTCCATTTCCCGTGTCTCTAAATCCTTTAGCAAAAGGATTATTATCAATCTTCAGTTGTGTGATCTGAGACAGAAGAGACAGAAAAGAAATTAGAGAGAAAGTTAGAGTGATAATAATGATTAATTTGCCCATTATATCCCCATTGATGTTGCTGTTACAATACAATCGACACTGCCATTACCACGGACACTATGATGGGGACAATTTTCAAAGTATTAGTTTATCAGTGGGTGTGACGTGCTCTTCTAATCATTTACTTTCAGTTAAACACGCTGTCTCCTTCATTACAATGATGGCACGGAAGGCTTGCATTATTGATGCGTGTGTAATGATCGAGAGTTGCCTCCACGACCCCCGTGAGAGGGGGGTACGTCCTGTCTTACAATTAAGTTGTTTCATTTTTCCATAGATGTATCTTAACTCCATGGAGAGTGAGGTACCCGGATATACTAATATATGATATGATATGATATTATAGTATATAGTCGTTTGTAAAACCTTACTCTTGCGATATTTGCCCTGTTTCTTTCCCCTCCAGGTCATCCATGCAAAGTCTAGGTAGATAGTCTACCATCAGGCCCTGTACGTTTCGGCTGTGCATAGAAGAGGTCCGTTTTCCTCCTTGCCTTCTATGGACCTCTTGAGGAATTCATGAATGAGCCAATCAGAGGGCCGTGGATCTCTTTGCCTTGTGCCCTGCTTTGATCGCACTGCTATACGGAGTGTGTAGCTCCCGGACACATACTAGCGAGTCTAAGTGCCTGCTAATCGATTGTGACTCTTTGCCATAAACTTTACGATACCAACAAGCCCACCAGGCCCCTCGGACACGGATGCCAATTAAAATCGGCAGCGAGGGGAGGTCGGCCATAGGGAAAGGAATTAGAGTGGAACAAAAATAAATATAGTCACTAAATCTTTTACTACGTCTTACGGATACATCTGCGAAACGAAGTAAAGTGTCAGCTATAGCTAATATTTCTCCAAATGGTTTCACCACCATGAAGGAACGCGAATGCGACTCTGGATCAACAGCAATGCGCGTAGGCCTATTACTATAACCAACATGGGTGTGAGAACATTATTAATGTTCTTAATCCCATCTTGAAATATCCTACCAAAGGACGGGCACAAACTGTCAATGCAACAATTAGAAATAAAAAAGTAGGCTGTGAGGTGACAACCTAATCCACCTAGTTTTGGCAGTATGGACGCAGAAAAAGTTTGGACGCAAACGGAACTTCCTATTGAATAACTCTTGTAAACCCCGCATAAAATATAAATTGAACATGAGACACAAAAGGACCAAAGAAAAATCCCATCAACACATCCTACCTTGTCATTCTGATAGGCAGTGACAGCAATGAATTCTGTTTCGGGGAACACGTATGTCCTGAAAGTACTGTAGGGCAGCTTCAGAATGTCGTTGGCTCTCACAATATGAAACCTTGGCTGGTATTTATGCATTGAATTCAAAATAGTCTGTGGGAGAAAAGAATGCCTGTTATAATAAAATACTCTCGTACCCATGTAACAATATCCCTTGGTCAAATGAACGCATAAAGGCTGTGACCTTTCTCTCCTAAATAATATCAGCCGCAGCAGTCCTTAATGTACTTATGTGTTTACGTATTGACTTTTTTATTCCACCCAAATAGGCTAACGTAATAGATTACTGTTAGTGACTACAGAAACTGTACCTAATAGAAAAGGTCACATGACCTGGGCAACAAAATCCCGGATGTCACAGTTGATGTAGTCTACTTAATTATTTCAAAGCGATTATAATGCAGGGCTAAAATATAATGCAGTCAAATAAAAAAGTACCAGGTGAAGCAGAGCACGCATTTCTAATACACTGTACCCGGCCATTGTCTAATAAACAAGCCCACTTGACCGCATCAGAATGCAAATAGTTGTGTCTGCATGGCATGCAGATTTGCTATTTGTTTAGTCAGTTTGTTCTCTTGCCCCGAGAAGCCCACTGTAGTTTGGGCTCAATCTTTAAAAACATACCCGCACATGTATAATTGAATATTGCACTCACTCTCTGTGTGTTTATGCTACATAAAGCCAGAGTGGGCTTGAGGGGGCTGGCGGTGAAATACGTAGAGGCCTAGTGTACGAACACAGGCTGCTTTTCACTGCCAAGGCTTCCTATGCCCAAATGAAGATATCAAACTAGACTAGCCAACAGGAGGCTCTGTCTATCGCAGCCGTGTACCGAGTCCGCTCTGTCTGACCTGATTTTTGTCTGTTACCTGATTTAGCTCTACAAAACTAGTCACAAAAATGCATGAGATATATATCTAACACATATAAATAAACACGCACAGCGTGCATTAAACGTTTATCAAAACACAGCATAAAAACAATTGCCAGTATTGCATAAATAAGCCAAGCTCTTGAATTCAAAATATTAACGTTAAGCTGATTTCCAGTTTATCAACAGCAACAGAAGCACGTAATAGCTGCGTGCCTGTTAATTTACTTACTTAAACAATAGACTAGACCTTGCTTTTGAATTGGCCACCATATTAAAGTTAATGCATCAAATGCACACCAATCCAAAAGTCTTATAATATATGTTATGTTAAGTTAACGCTAACATGTTTCTAATTTAAAAGTATACTTTTAAATGAAACACTATTTCGAGGACCTTAATATTTTAAATTCAACAACTTCATCCACAAAACAGCAAGCTAGACATATATGAAAAAAAGACTTACAGCGGATAGTAAGCTATTACTTACAAATCCATGCTTGTCCGATATATTGTTGGTCAGCTTGAGTTTATGAAAAGCAACAGGCTTGGCCATCCACTGCTCTCCGGTGGCTGGACTGTCCGGGTGGATGTACATTCGCTTGGGCATCTCCGGGTCGGCCTTTCCCGCAACCATCCAGCGAGAATTATGGAATTTGTAGCGGCAGTCGTCGGCAGCGACTATATCCATTAGTAATATATATTTGGCCTTTTTATCAAGACCATTTATTCGGACTTTAAAAGGTGGGAACATCCTCCTGTAAAATCCAAACATGCGATATTAATGTATGAACAAAACTCTATTCACAAATGCAGAGTAGGCTATGTAGGTCTACCCCAAACACACACACACACACACACACACACGCGCACGCACACAGACATATAAGCTACCACACATTCAGTTTTAGAAAATTATTGCATCGGCTCTCCGCATTTTCATATCATATCCTATTGTCTGTGTTACATTATTTGAAAGAAAAAAAACTCGCACTAGCAGTGTATTTGTCAGGTATAGTTGTGGAATACATGGCAAATCATGAGTAGACTAAAGCTTTAGTCAGACAGGGACATCTTCAAAAACTGGTGTTCAGACTAGTGTTCAATTGTGAGGTAAATTTATGTTGGGGCACCATGCCCTAAATCACAATTCTTCGTAAGTGACAGCCTGTTTACAAAATCCAGAAGCTCAACTGCCATTACAGAATGCAGTTTGAACTCTGGTTTAGTTTGTTCGGCTAAATTCCTGGAGAGGCTTTGCCATCGCAATTTTATTTTTGGATGCAAACGGCGGTATTGTAAGGGGGGGAAGTTCTTAAGTTCTATTGTGATCAGGCTATATCAGTGATATTTTCAGCACGTAGGCTACTCTAACAAACAATCATACATAGGTCAGAATTGCTTTCCTTGAACAAAATGGATGGTTAAATTATAAAATAGCCCGGAAATTTGCAGTAGCCTAGTCTATAATAGATATACAATGATTGTTGCTATTATTTACTTTTGTTGACCTATAATTATGAATTTAACGTGAAGTGACAAATGACAAATGTTATAAAAAAACATCAGTCCTATCAAATGAGCTCTCAGAAATCAATGTAGAATTATAGCAGTCAAATGTCACTTTACAGATTATTTAAATGTAGGTTAACAAAAAATAAAGCTAAAGGCATGATCGTGACAAACAGCACAATGGCTGGGGCGCAATGTCAGCAATTCAGACACTTCCTCACCTGCCAGATTTCGTAATAACCATTTCGGTTCCTAGTTTATGGAACTGGTCCCACAGATCCTTGGCCTCCAATGTCACTTTTGGGTCGTCCTCGACTTCTTCCTCCGGCTCCAGGCTCTTCAGGCTACGCAGATGAGCTGCCTGGTGGTGGTGACTCAGAGCCGGATGAAGACCTGCCTCCGCGGCTCCGGCAAGGGTATGATCCGGAATGGGCTTGGTGAGAGCCCCGGGAGGCAGCGTCAGCGCGGGGAAGAATGAGGGTTGAGCAGCCGCTAGGAAAGCTGACATGGGGAAGTCAGTTGCCCGATGAGCGTGGAAGGGGTGATAAGCCATGGCAGTCCCTGTGAAAACTGGATCTCTCATCGGTGCATCCAAAAATCGAAGTGAAATTTTGATAGAGCTTGGTATTTAGGTTCCACAAAACCCGCGCGTATCCAGAGAAATCTACTTTTGAACCAGTGGATATACGGAATAACCTCAGAAAAAATAAACCACTGCAAAGAATGATCTCAACACGGTCGCTGGAGGTATCGCGGAGAGCAAAAGGCAAGCTTGGTGGGAAACTACCACTTTAACTCCCGGAGCGAATGATTCCACGAAGTCCTGCAATAATATCAGTCCAAGTGAGCGCAACCACACTTTGGATGAAGGTTTGTGCTCCGCTGTTCTCCAACAGTCGCTTTCAGAAAAATAAGATTACTCTTTCGATGCGGATGTCCATCCAAGCGCGATCATTCCAGCCAGACGCGGAGTTGAAATGGTTAGGTCTTACTCTGTCCACTGTAGAACTGTGAGTATCTCACATGTCCTTCCTGCTCCGATCTCAGCACTAATGAACCAAGCCCCCTTGATTGCTGATTTTACGCTTCCTGGACCAATTGTGGGCCTCTATAGGCGTGGTTTTGACAGCTCCGGCCAGGCTCGAGAAGAGGGGGTGGACAAGAAGGTGTCGGAAGCATTAGCAGTAAGAAAACATGTCAACAGAATAAAATATTAACCAATGACAGAAAAGATCGGGAAATCCCACCCCCATCTCCAAGCCAAGCACCGGGTCAGCCCTCAATTCTTAGCCGGTGGAGACAGCACTCCGATCGGCTTGCGCTTTATAATTACGATGAGGTCCTGCTCACCTTGTCCAGGGGCACCAAAGCTACGCACTGAAACACTGTCAAATTGCGATTAATTCTTATTATATTTTGCCGTTGATATTACAGTCATATATATTTAAAAAAAAATAGCCTACAAACCTCGGACTCAACAAAATGAACATAGAACATAGCCTACAAATGACGACAGAAAATACATAATCAAAACAAGCAGGGAAAGCTTTAGTGATCTATTCAAAGCACGATATTTTTGTATGAGTTTTGACCTCCCAACAACCAATAATAATTTGCATTCGCCAATAGGCTGTCTGGTTGGCTAAGATCGCACTGTTGGAGATTTATTAACTTATGAATGGCTGATTTTGCGGAAGGGGAGCGTGAAGGGCGTAAGATTGCCATAGGACGATATTGAACATTTATCCCAACAATGACCATTTCCGCGACTCGCTGCAGCTTTGCGAGAGACTACATGGGAAGGACAGCAGCAAATAAACCGGACATTGCCACTTTAACGGCAGCCCCGGGCCATTCGAAAAAGCGCAGACACAGATGCCGCATTCAAGCAAGAGGAAAAACGGGTTGAAAGATTCTTAAGCCTAAAATCAAGCGAGGAGACAGGGTGAGTGCGAATCCATATTCTATGTCAACTTAATGTCCATGTGATTTTTTTCGGCGATGTATGTTGTAGAGTCCGTGCCTAACACATTTAATGTGAGATCAAACTGACATTATAGAGAACAAAATCTACACCAGTACAGGGTAGGCTATATAGGCTACCGTTTCCGAAACTAAACTAGCATACACTAAATTCATGTATGAGTAGTAAGGCTATTGTTTATTCAAGATAGCATCTGTTTTTTTCCCGTCACTATGTAATTGTTTGTCCCGAGACAAACGGTGAAATTGATGATAAAAAGACATACAAAAATTGGCGTAATATGTATAGCTGCACCTTACTGGGGGTGAGGTGAATTGCGTGCGTGTGTCAAACCACATTGTGAAGTTTTCACCATCCTAACCTGGTGTGGTTCCTAGAGCGAGTTGAGACTGTAGTGTGTGCCTTTAAGAAACCCTTCGGTGGACCCTTGATTAACTTGGATCCAGTTTGTTAAAGAGCCGCTTGGCGCCAGTCGGCTGCCGTACCACAATAAGAACCGTCTCTTGTCACTTCATATTTACCCTGCAATCCTCCAACAGTGCACTCCAATCCCTAACCCTTTCACGCAAAACCTTCGGCTTATAGTTGAGACTTTAGGCTACAAATTCACTTGAGCCGACTCTATGCTTAGCTTTTAAAACGGGCAAAAAATTGATGAATAGACCCAATTAGTTTGCCCGATTCATTTTAGACTCTTTTTGAAGATGGCATATTGACGGCTATTCAAAATTCAACAATTCGGTCCCGTGGCAGAAAAGAAAATTTGTTTTGCATGACATAAGAAATGTTGTTTTGCATGACATAAGACAAAAAAACAACGCACAGTAAAAAAAAAACATATGTTTATTAACCCTTAATATGCCCATAGTTCACCGTCATAACACATTAGTGTTTTGATGGTGGATTTATGATCGGCTTATGCCATTTCGTCTGTTTGCAAAGAACAACTGACTTCTTCAAAACCAGTGAAACTGCCTGAACGCTAATTACGATGCAATATCTATTCCAGTGATGGCTGGGAGGCGTTCGAGAAGGAGAAATAAAAAGGCGCTCCTCTTGATAATGAAATTGATAGATGTATTGAGCTGCAAAACTGTTTACCTTGCAAATTGGAAAAAAGCTATTTGAAAGTCAAGACCTAGAATCAGATTTCTATTTGAAAATGTCCCAACACTAAATAAGGACCACATGAACTGTGCTTTTTCAAGTGTTCAGGTATGTTTAAAATATCAGTTAGCCAGTCAAACTCAGAAGTGGGTTTACACACTTGTTGCTAAAAGGGGTGCCGTGAAAAAACTACAAATTACACAGTAAACCATAAATCAGGAGTACAGCTATGCAAACCTCCGATACATTGTCTGAAAATGGGCCTATCTTATAAGGATAGCCCATCCCAGCTTCATGCAGTTACACCATCACAACAAACATTTGATAAATAATATTTTATAAAGTTGGTTTGTGAACTATTAACAAAAAGTTGAAGTTTGCTTTTAGAATTATTAATAATGAGCAATGATTGTGGATTCAGTTGGTCAAACAGGTACAACTCAGATCGGATGTATAGCTGCAAGGTGTTTTTGTTGATCGTGGTTAGTGAACTAATCATAGGACACAGCGCTCCTCTTTCACAAACTGTAACAAATACTTTAGTCCTATAGACCCGTGTCCACTCCCCTCAGATATTTTTTACAACTAACCATGTCTACTACAATGATCAGTAAATAGTGTGGTATTGTATTGTAGCCTATAAGTCTAATAAGAAAAGTTCAAGAACAGGACGTTATGATAATAGGCCTACCTAAATTACCAAAGTTAATTCCAGGCTCTGTCTGTAATGAACACCAATGCATCAATGTCTTTAAACACTATTTTGCTTTCAAGCAGTTATTTTTTGCTGAGTATTGTGAACTTGCTAAGGAAATAATAATGCGTAGAAGCTTTTAATTAACCGTTAATAATTTATATGAACCGGATCAAAAACGAACTGAGAAATACATGTTAAACAGTAGGCTATGCTGATTTTGGGGCTTTAAGTTTGACATGAGCGTTTTGAATGGAAATAGATGAACAACAGATGAGAATGGTAATGGTTTTCTGTGTTTATACTTAAGGAACTAATCACATCAACACAGTTCCTGCAATTACGCTTAATTTATTTTTTCTTTGCTTCCTCGTTGTACACACTGAAACCGACAAGAATGTAATCAAGTGTTGTGGTATTATCACAGATGACTTCAAAGTCATTGGTGCTGGAAAGTTTTTTTCCAGGCACTGCTACTGTTCAGCGCAGGCTCTACAAAGACGACACGCAACACATCTCTAATGCGAGTGTATTTAACAAGTGGCTGGTGCACCGAGACATTCCGCGTAGCCTACTGCATCTCTTCGGTGTTGCTTACATGGAAGTAGTCTTGTATGTATGCAGCTTTTATAGAGTAGACTACTAAGACGCAACTCCACATAAACCCATGTCACGCAATATGCCCCACTACACTGCTGTTAGACCTTGCGTCCTTGAAATTTCTGCTGAGGATAACTTCTCTAATTGTATTACATTTTTTGGACGGCGAGGAAATGAATATGTTGCTATGAAGATAGTTTGGAGACTTGTCAATACTTTGCACATATGATATGGAATAAGAGGACGCTGTAAGGCGCATTGGTCATTAAATGGCTATTGTTCTTTTTTTCTGCTTTAACATCGTTGCTCCTTCTTTTCATCTTTTCATCATCTCGTCCCATCTCTCTGCATCATCTCTCCTGCTATATTTAGCCAGTAGACTGAGGCCTTGGCGCCAGACCGTTTAAGACCTGTCAAAGTCCCTCATATTTCCCCTTGTCACATGTATACCCAGCGCCTCCGCTAGCTACCAGCCCCCTCTCCCTTCCTCCTTCCCTCTCTCCCTCCCTCTCCCTTTCTCCCTCCACCTCCTTCTCACCATCTTTCTTTCATTCTGGATTTGTCCATTCACGCACACCCTGTTAATGTTTCTTTACATTTCTTTATTCTCATTAAAAGATTGCATTTCATCTTCCACTCTGTTTGCGAACGCATGTAATTTGCTCTTCTCCCAGCCCACTTTGTCTCATTGACCCGAGTCAGCGGGGCTACCGGTGCCCTGTCCCATCCACTTGCTCAAATTGCGACTGATTGGTGAAAAAATAACAATTCATACAGGCAGCTCCAAAGTCTAAAACATGGCGAGAGCCCATGTCTCCGCCAAGCACCCATTTTTATGCGCTCCAAAGACTCCGTTAATGGCAACCGCATACACGAAAAGGGCAGCTGAACACTGGAATTTGTTCACTAGCCTACTCCAAACTCTTTCGACACCCAATACAGTCTACTTGTACTGTTTGTGTGAACAGGGCAGAAAATACCCACAAACTTAGAAAACATACACAATAAACACCTATGCGCCTAGATAAGCCGGGTTGGAAAGAAATAGTCTACTTGACAAATGTAATAACTAGTTATTTGTAGTAAAAAAAAACACCTAAATACAAAAACAATGCAGAAATAATAAGATATTTGAAAATATCTGAATCAGTACAGAATGCACATTTCGTGTTGATCTGATGTCCAATATTAACTTAAATGAGGCCTAAATCGATGGTCCTCGATAGGAAGACATAGTCCAAACTATGCCATTGCTGAAGTAACCATGCACTTGTTTCAAACATCGATTAAACAGACACACTATGGCAATTTCCAAGGTTCCAAAGATAAATAGGCTAGAAGCCAGTCTATAGGACACCTTCCGCAGGTAACAGGTGGGGGCGCTAAATTACCCCAGGGAATAAAGGAGACCTTGCTCCGTTTTCCTGTGCTTATCTATTTTTCTGCAGGTCATAGGCACAATACGCAGTGCGTGTGTGTGTGTGTGTGTGTGTGTGTGTGTGTGTGTGTGTGTGTGTACTTGAAAACATTTATACATAGCTGACGTTTAAACATGAGCCTATTGCTGTTTCATTTTTGTTCACAAGACCTCTGTTTTTAAGACAATTGTAGATTTTGTAGAATTGTCCTTTCTAATGAGTGGCCTAGACCATCAACCTCGGTTACTTAAAAACGGAGTAGCAATGATTTAATGTAGACTTTAAACTTTCAGTGTAACAGGTTTTACATTACACTGGGCATGGGGATAGGGTGCGTTTCGCCTAGCCTATAACATACACAACTCAGCCAATACTGATAAAGTCTGTGGAAACATTTGAACCTGAGGACTCATCAAGCAGGCTAGGGTAATAGAAGCTGAAATCTGTAAACAAAGCAAACAAAATAATAAGATACCTTTTCATCAACAGGCTAAATGAATACGCAAATTAATGATCTCATTTAGGTTGAAGCGGAAGGTGAGGCGTGTAGCTCACAACTATAGGGACAAAGCAATTGCCTGTCCACCCGGAGTGCTTGGGGCGCTTTTGATCTGGAAGCCTTTCCGTGCGGTGCGCTGTGTTGCAGCAGGTGGGTTTGTTTTTGTCCAGTGACACTTCACATGACCCGGGCAAACTCCACCTTCCCCCGTGCTAACCTCCGGGGGTTTTCGGCAGTGCTCAACCGAGAGGACTCTGCTGGCTGCAGTACAGGATGCCTACATCACTTTCTCTCGAAGAGATTTGCTTCGAATTATTAAGGAAGCAATATGGTGGCGTTTAATGCCGCTGTGATTTATATGAATTAGGTTTAATACAGACAACCGATGAACCGCCAGAAGTGAATGTATGATTGAAACGAATGTATTATTAATCCGATTGCTGACCCCATCACCTCTCCCAAATCAAGACGCTAATACTTTTTTTAAAAATCGACCGGAAAAAAGCTAACGGACAAAAAAAAAGGGCAACAAGTGGTCGACAGACCTGCCTTGCTATTAAGCCTAAAGAAAATATGTAGGCCAAGAGAAAGGAAGAAACATGGAGTGGAGTTGGGGAAAACAAATGACAGGCCTACACATTATATGCAAATTCTGCAGCGGCTAATTTGGGACAATTCGTCCTTTATCTAAATTTAACAAATAATCGTTCAATCTACAAACTGCTAATAGTCACTACTCACTTAAAAAGTTAGTTGGGCTTTAATCTTACAACACAGTATAATGTATGCGAGTGGCCCAAGCCTCTATCACTGCTTCGGTCTATTGAAATGAAATGGACCACTTTGATAATCCCACATTGATAGGCTTATAAGGAAACATTCGCAAAAGACCCTCTGGAGCCACTGTAGATGAAACTTAAATTCAGAAATTATTAAACAATCAGGGAACTTTTTTTTTTTTTCAGCGATGCTGGGATATGCAATAATCATAATATAATAATCAGTCTATAAATAACAATTAACCTTATAATACGCAGGTATACTGATTAGCCTAATCAACGGGGTACAGTTTCACACGATACCAGTTTCATATAGCCTATTAATCGATAGGAAAAATAATATGAAAGAATTTTAAATGTTCGTTGCTTTTTGATGCTTTATGTTTTTTTAGCTGTTTTCCCCCACGGTTTTCAGAAGGGCACCTTTCCACCACTTGCAGGTCACGAATGCATTGTTTTCTTTGCACTGATTTGATGTTAAGCTGTTAAAATGACATGATTTTAGTGGGTAGGTAGGCTACCCATACCATCATCAGATCTTCTGCACACAGACCTCACGCTGATGAACATGATGTGACCGCGCGCACACAGGTGCTCGCGGTGTTCCGGGAGATAAGATGATCTAATCGAGTCCATTCATGAGCTAATTGACACGCTTGCATCACCGCTGCAAGATGCGAATGTAAAAGCCGAACTGAAAACAGACATCAGCTCCATTGTAAGTCTAATAATAGGCTATAGACACAAATAACACAAAAATAACATTCAGTTTAGTCTTTGGTGGGTATTGACAGTTCATCTGGTCAACACAATTTTAAGATCGTCTATATTAAGGTATAGTTTCACTTCAAAGCGGATTGTTGACATGGTAATTTAGGGGAAATGTTTATGACGGTGCTTTCGGGTATATAGCTTAGTCAACAAATGATTTATCTGAATGGCCACAGAGGGTCTGCAGTTTGGAGGCGTAATGTGATATTAACAAATTATTTTAGGCGACAGAGTTTGTGTGTTTGGTAATTCGTCTTAATCAACAATTTAAGCAAGCAGCGGTTTGTGCTGTCACCAAATACATCAAGCATGATTCTCATCCGTTAAAATCCAGCAAAAGGCATCCACTTGTCTGGTTTGAACGTCACATTATAGCCAGACTCTTGTTTATTTTTGCTGTGTCGACCTGTTGAGTGTGATCCAAAGTTCACGGTGCAATCCGCGCAACAAGAACATTGAATTTTATGTGACGTGATATGAAATTATACGAGGTTTAAACATTTTTAAAGTTTAACTTAATTTACAGTAGGCTACACCGTTTCCGTAACATCCTCACATGACATCATCTAATTATAAAAAGCCTAACCTAACTTGCACACAAATAACCCTCTTAGCATGTAGGCTAAGAAAACCGACGATGAAGGAAGTTAGCTGCACTGGTTTACGTGGTTTATATTATGAGCATGTCTTTACACAAATTGTTGTGGTCTTCTAACTCCTAACAAAGTGTAATGTTATAGACTGCACACGTACCTCTTAAAATTAACGTTTTATTTAATTTGACAGGAAGGCACAACAGAGTTTTTGCCAATCAGGTCACTGCGTAGCTAAATGCTTTGACTGCATTCCACTTTAAGTGTCCAGTGTTAACCAACCACATGTTGAGGTCACAAGCAGGCAGCTGATCAGTGGAAGTAGCCTATACAAAGAGCAGACAAAGCAACGCATTTTAAAAAGCACTTGTCCTAAATCAGTGATCGCCAAATTAGGGTACGTGAGTTCAAAGGAGGCTTTCTAGGTTCCTTCCTCCTCCTCTTCTATTTCCGTGAACGTAAATTAACTTTTACCTGAAAAGCAACTCGAACCTTCCTCATTTGCTTGCCGGTGGTTTAAAACTCGACCAAGGGGAGCAGACAAATTGGCATGCAACGTGTGCGCCTTGGCCTGCGGACTGCATTGAGTCGACTGGCCATGGGCCGCAGAGGTTGCCGTCTGCCAGTGCTGTCGCGCTGGCACTCTGCTCTTTTAAACATAATCAGATTAACAGGGTGTGTATTGTGCATCTTGACCAACCTAAAGTAAATGCACCACAACTAAATTTGAAACTCATTGCAACCCAGCTCAAGAAGTGCCCACATTGATTTATGAGCAAGGATGACACTTTATCTACAGCAAACATCATTACCACTCGAATGAGAGTGCATAAATGAAAGGACAAGAGAACAGGCTATAAATATATGTCCATCAGGTGATGCAGTTTGCTCTATAATTTGGTCACCCCAGGACTCCTAAAGAGTTGTATAAAAGACACTGGGCTCCCACCACCTCCAAATGACTCTTATCTCTAGGCCTGATATTTTTAGGCTGCAAGCTCCAGAGATGTGACATGACCTGACCCTCCCCGGGCCAAGGAGATCTGTGCAGGTATATCATTCCCAGTCTCCAGACGCCCTCTTTCCTCTCTCTCTCTGTCTCTCTCTCTCCCCCCATACAGGCGCTGTGCGGGGGCTAGGGCCAGGGCGGGGCCCGTCCTGTCCATGGTGAGTGGACCCAAGGCCTGTGTGGGTAAGAGAGCAGGGCACTCCACCCATGGGCACATCCCCCTGGACAACACGAAGGAGCCAGCAGGGTAGATCATTTCACATTTGCAATTCAACGCGTCCATAGCAGACATCTTTAGAGACTTACAGGCGTTCACACGAAAGGGAAACACAATCCAAGTGTGCCAGCAAATGATCACAGTGTTCTTTTTCCTCCAAGCCACTTATGCAAAATGCAGTAGTATTGTTTCATTGAACCTCACAGGAAACGGCATATAAAAGGCAGAGAAGGCAGCCCCAAGGTTATCTCAGAGGTATGTTCTGTAAAGAGGCTTCACATCCGTCATGTGAAACAGCCAGAGTACTGTAAGCAACCTAGGCCACAGCACACAGGAACTGATGACAAGCATGGCAAGACCATAGACCACTCAGTTGTGTTCTGCAAGCGGCACCGTAGCACACGCAGTTGGTACTTTTAGGAGAGATGCTCAAAAAGATTTTCTACAATGATGTTGTTGCAAGTCTGGCAGGGTGTGTTCATTTGTAGACAGTACTTGTGTTTCTTTAGCGAGCGAGATATAATGTCTGAATGTCACAGGATCCTTAAATATATCACAGACAAAATGACTTTTTTTGTGTCTGAAAACATCTTTTTTTAACAAAGACTAATGTCAACTTGTGTCTATTCCTCCTGCGGCTTTCGTTGCCTTGTTCTCTTGCTTTCTCTGTGATCTCAGACAATAAAGACCATTGCATTTACATCAGTCTGGTTTTGTTCGGGGCCTTTGACGAGACCCAGTTCATGTTTCACGGAGCTGCGCTGACATCAGGGCCTTTGATGGTTATTTATGACGGTCTTACAACACTTTTAATAAAGCCCACAGTTAATCATAACGGCACGGCGATACCATCTTTCTACAAGCCGAGTGGAGTGCATTGGTTTTACATATTTCACAATAATTGCAAAATAATAATTGTCAAAATTATATACACACACACTCTCTCCCTCACTCACTCACTCACACACACACACACACACAAAGATATTCTGCATGCACGAAAAGAAGTGACTGTGGCAGTGTAGTCTTGGGGAAATATTTTCTGTTTAATTCTCTTACAAATCATTTGACATTAGTATTTTAATGGAAGGAAAGCTAATTACAGACAGTAGTGGGACTTGACAAAAAAAAGAAAGAATAGCCAATGAAATGGAATTAGTGCATGTTTAAAAACAAAAACACTTAGAAAGTCACAACAGCCTGGAGATGAGTATGAGAGATTGTGGAGGACAGCAATCCTGACTGGCCAAGCTAAGACACCAAAGTGAGAAGAAGGAAGCATTTATTCTCAATACAAAATTTGCTCAACATGTCATTACAATATTTTCCTTTTTATTAACACGCAGTAATGCCATTGCTCAGTACACACAATGCGCTATTAAGATATATTACACATTAAAATGGAAAAAAGCTGTGAAATTTACTATTTAAAAATATATAGGTATGTGTCCATCGTTGTCTTCAAAGAACAGACAAAAGGCCTTTTTTTCTGAAGTCTTTTCATGTCACTTGCGCAGATTCATGGCTAAGGAGGGGGCAATAACATTCAACGTTTAAACAAACAAAGCAAAGAAAAAAATGTTTACAGTTCTCTGGTGCTTCATTCACAGATACACCTCATGCCCCTTTAAGCCACTATTAAAGCCATACACTAACAAGCATAAAATTCTCCCCTCTCTCCTCTGTAACACTCAAAGCCATTCATTTTTATCTAATACATGCATTGCTAGGTCATGTACAATCAACATGGGGCACTTTTTATTTGTAACTGTCCTCTGCACTAGCATACTTGGCTAAGTGTTGAGGCTGTAAATCTGTGGTAAATGGTAGATCTACTTCGGAAATTAAACATAATTTCATAATTTCATGTTGATATCGAAACAGTTTTAAAATTAGTGCAAGTTATGTCAGCTCAGCTTGGAGATATTGGTGTGAACTTAAAAGTGAGCTGGTAGTTAGCCAATTGTGTAAGTGTGTGTGTGTGTGTGTGTGTGTGTGTGTGTGTGTGTAAAACCTGATTAAACACCAGGTATCAGGCTAAAGGACCACCCATGCACCACAAGACTTTTGGTGTTAGGACCATGGCTCCTACTTTAACATGAATAGGCTCCAAATAGCTAATTTAAAATCCCTTATGAAAAAACAAAACAAAAGCAACCCATGTAAGAATAAACAAATCAAAGGATTGAATACATCCTAAAAAAAAATCTGAAATATAATTACAGCAACGGAAAATAAATCACCCACAAAGGCTCAAAAATCTTACAATATGAAATCCATACCTCTGCACATGGAGCAAGGAATACAAAGAAATTTGCTGAACAATATCAGGTTCACAAGAAGAGGAAAAAAGAAGAAATCAATAAAAACGGATGTCTTAGTAAGCCATGCGTATGTATGAAATAACAGAATGATTTAAAAAGGGCACCTGGCTAAGCTACTATAGGGGCTAACTCAATTCTAAATTGCGACTGAGGATCTGCAATTCATGTCTTGCCTGTCTGATTATGCCTTCATCTGTTTTCAACTTGAAATGTGTTTCCAAACAAAAAAAAAACATGTCTGAGGAAAAGGTAGAGTATCACCTGAAGGCAATTACAATTACACATCTGAGAGACGAGGAGCAGCGGCAGCATCAGCAGCAAGCGCTTCAACAACAAACACCACCACCACCACCACCACCACCACGCCAGCCAACCCTCAGCTCAGCCTGACTCGCTGCTGGATCCGTTTAAAGTAAACACTAACGATCGCATGACTTCATGCTCACGCTCAGTGTAGAGGTAATCAGTACACACACACACACACACACACACACACACACACAGACAGTCCCACAAGCATGTCTATTCAGTCATTGAGTCGTGGAAACGGTCACATACTGTATAAGAGGAGATGATGATGATGATGATGATATCAATGGTGGCTCACATCCACAGGTGAGTGGAACAAAATGATCCCTTCTATCAACATCAGACAAAAATATCACATATCTGTATCTCTCTATCTCTCTTCCTCTCTGTCTCTCTCATTTACTGGAACAGAAGGGAATAATTCATCCTATGACGACATACAACACCTATGAGTGCTGTTGTAACACAAGTTAACATGAAGTTATTCAGTTACGGCGTAGCGTAGCATAGCGCTGGGAGACAGGGTCATCCTTATTCATTCATCCTGACTTGAGATGTTGCCTTATCGACCATTGGGAGGCTGGGATCCTGGGATCAACTGGGCAGTGGTCAGGGTTGGGGTGAAGAAAGGATGAAAAAGACACAAAAGAAGAAAGGGGGAAAGGGGGAGGAGAGGAGGGGTGAGTGATGGCCTCATAGAGAAACATCCCATGTGTGTGATCCCCCTAGGATGATGGGTATGTCTTAAACATCACGATTGTCTGGCGGGCGATCAGGGGGCAGCAAGAGGAGGGATGGTGGTGGTGGGGTCCAGGGGGGTAGGAGATCCTTCTCTCCGTGTGTGTGTGTGTGTGTGTGTGTGTGTGTGTGTGTGTGTGGGAGGTCTCAGGAGAAGCGTGCGGGGGTCTCAGGGGAAGCCGGTGGGGAAGAGACTGAGCGGCTGGCTCTCGTTGGTGGGCAGCGGCGAGCGATAGCCCTCGAAGTTGCGGGGGATGCTGCCGCTAGTAGATCCAGAACTGTTGCTGAGGGTCTCAATGCTCCCCTCCCTCTGCAACTCTGCTCAACACACAAGAAGAGTAAAACAGTGTTAAAACATATACATATACATACATAATTACATATACATGCAATCATATGTTTACACCAACACACAGTACAACCCCCAACATATAAACAGTACATATAAATATGTGTACATACAAACACATGTGCTCATAGACACAAACAGAAACAAATATAAGCAAACATGGAAGATCCATATCCATATGTGCATAATATACACAGATGACCTAAAATACAAACTCAATCATAAACGTGCACACACACACACACACACACGCACACACACACACACACACACACACACACACACACACACACACACAAAGTATTTAGCATCACACACACACACAAAGTATTTAGCATGTCTGAAACCAATAAGCACGGAAAGGCTCATATACTTGCAGACAAGATAGAGGTCCCGATACCCAACACCAGCCAGCATGTAAACACATACGCCGTATTGACCAAGTAATTATTGAACATCAATATTTACTCCTGCCCAGATCTCCGACAGGAGTTCAGAGCTGGGTCTCCGGTCTCGGTACGTTTCCTCTGACCTGTGTAAGTGTGTGTGAATGTGTGTGTGTGTGTGTGTGTTGTGTGTTTCTTCTCAAGCCAGGCACTGGGAGGAGTGATTATGAGTGATTTACATGCTGAAAAGTAAATGGTCCTCCAGCCAAATAAGAAGCAGGGTCCGTCTGGTGCCAGGCGTAATAAAGCGAGCGCTGAGCGGCCTTTGATCAGGGGCTTGTTTTACATGCTAAATCCCGCTAATGTGGCCGCATGACGAAGACAGGGGCAGAGACTGGGACTGGGGCTGGGGAGGCCGGCCGGTTCTGGGAAGACATTGCCCGCTGCCCGATCCCGGCTGCCGTCACCCTCCACATCATCACAGGGCGCTGTGCAGGGCCAGAGGTGCCAACATAGGGGCAGGAGGCCCTGAGACACATCCTTCCTCTGCTACACCTTGAAAACACACACTCCACTCATACACACACACACATACACACCTAAATAGTTACCTACACACATGTGAACACACAAACCAATACATGTACGTGCACAAACTGCGCGCGCGCAAACACACACACACACACACACACACACACACACACACACACAGTTAGCAGTGAGGCACTGCCTTTGTGAGTGATGGGGAGACAGGGATGTGCTCTCTTCTCTTCTCTTCTCTCTATTCTTCTGCGGCTCCATTAAGGAAAAGCAGCTGGCCCCTTTCCTCAGCCGTGATTATGGGAGTGCTCCAATTAAAGGCATCCCAATGGCCCCTTCTGCCATTTCCTGCACTGGGGAACCTCTTTCTCAGCCTCTTTTTGGAGGGGGCGTGCGTTTGTCTGCTTGGCCTTGGCGTGAGGAGAACTAAATGGTTTCCTCGTCTGGTGGAGAATGGGCAGCCTGGTTGGTTCTCTGTTTGTGTGTGTGTGTGTGTGTATTAGTGTGAGAGTGTGTGTGCGTGTGTGTGTGTGTGTGATTCAGTAAGTATATGAGACTGTGTGTGTGTGTGTGTGTGTGAGTTAGTGTGAGAGTGTGTGTGTGCGAGAGTAAGTGTGTGAGTCTGCCACACAGTACCCCTTGGTTGCACACACACTCCCACTCTCCAGGCCACTCCTCTCCTCAGGAAGCGAGCGGCCCTGTTGTGTCTGCCCGGTGCTGGGGTGAACCGTGGTCTGGTCCTGCCTCATCTCTCCCCGAGGACTCCCGGTCTGGCCAGAGCAGGCCACGTGACTCTCACTGACGTGTGGACAGTGGACCGCACAAGAGAACGCAAATAACAGGCAGGCTCTCTCCAGTTGTGGACGTTCGTAATAAGGCCCAGTTGTTTTAGGTGGTGGCCAGAGAGTTTCTCAGAAATGAAGAAAGTGAATGCGAGTGCGCTAGCACGCTAGGGGGACGTTGTCCATTTTGAGGAGCCGAAGGAGTTAGCCTTTACTAGCCCAAGCGCTCTACAGCTAGGCGTTAAGGCCTGACTGGGCCCCATAAATGCTGTCAGTCTACAGATCAGCACTTCAGAATGTCAGACAGCAGAGTCCAGAGCTCCAGGCGAGGACACATGACACTAAAGAGTCTTGTAAAAGGTTCACACAAATTAGAAAAAGAGAGAGAAGATAGATGGACAGATGGAGAGATACTGTAGATAGATAAAGAGTGAGAGGGAGAGGGAGAGAGAGAGAGAGAGGTGATTTAAAGCACTGTAGCTGCCTGGCTGCTCTAGCGGTTAGCTGCAGCAACTCGATCTAGGTACCGATTCTTTTCATACCGACAGCACTCGGTGGTGACCTGGCGAAACATAGATCTATATGTAAAATCGGCAGAACTCTCCTTTAAGGAGAATCTCCTGTGTCAGATACTCTGGGACCACTACAGCCAAGTAGTATTTCAGATCCCTGCCCTCCGTAGAAACACAGCGTCCCAAACGAGAGATAATGAGAGCGAATAATACAGCAGCATGAGGAGCACAGATGAGTGAGATGTCCACTAACAGCATCGCTAACTCCCACAGAAACACAAGCCCACGATATCACATCACCCCCCCCCCCCCTCTCCCTCCCTCCCTCGCCTCTGAGGAAGGAAATTCAGTTTCTGCCATGTCTGTGCCAAATGGTGTCTGTGCATAAGGTTTAAGTTCTAAACATGACATACAGTAAAACATGCCCCTCCATCTCAGCACGGCATGAGCAAAAGGGCTCGGAATACATGTGCTTGCTAATATACGTGGTGTATGTTGACATATATCAGATGCACACAGGCCATATCCTCAGCGTCGTATTTTACCCTTTATTACTTGTGGGTAATGGAGGCTTGGAGGATTTGGAGAGGTGAGGCCAGGACTTGTAATACTAACTACACAAACACACACACACACATGCACACACACTCCCATTCCCCACATCCTTCCCTCATGCCTCTGTCTTTTATAGAGTGTCACAGACACAGACACAGACACACACACACCCACCCACACACACACTTTTTCACCCCCTCCTCACACACATACATACATACATACATACATACATACATACACACATACACACACACCTACACACACACTCATTCTCTCTCAATCTCTCTCTCATCCCCAAACACATACAGTACTCTCTCTCTCTCAAACACACACACAAGCACACACAAATACACATATACACACTCTATCTTTTTCTCTCCCTCCCACACACACATATGCACACACAAATACACTCTCTCTCTCTCTCTCTCTCTCTCTCTCTCTGCGATACACACACGCAGACTGAAGGACAATGTTTTCCAGCCTGGCTCAAACAGGAGGAATGGGCTGGCCCGACCGTGGCGGCCAGTGACCTGAAATCAAAGCGGTGTCATGAGCCTGCGGTGTGGTGTGGTGTGGGGGTGGTGTAGCGGGCGGCGGTGGTGGTGGTGGTGGGTTGGCGGCACATTCCCTGTGATGATTTGCGCATGAGAAGGGTGTTTGTTTGCTTTGGTGCCGAGCATGCTGCCCACATACCCTTGTGACAGGTGCTCATAAATTCTACAGTAGGGTCTGAAGTGAAGGGAGCGTGCCAGAGGGGACCGCACTGGATGTATGTATGTATGTGTATGTATGTGTGTGTGTGTGTGTGTGTGTGTGTGTGTGTGTGTGTGTGTGGGGTGCGTGTATGTCTTTGTCTCAGACAGAGCTATGTGTGTGTGTGTGTGTGTGGTGCGCGGGCGTGTGTGTGCGCATGCAAGTGTGCAGGTAAAGGGAGTGAGTGCGTGCTGTGCATGCAGGTCTGTGTGAGTGACTGAGTGTATGTGTGTGCATGTGGGTCTGTGTGAGTGAGTGCGTGTGTGTGTGTGTGTGTGTGTAGGTCTGCTTTTCCTCAGTGCAGATAGTGGCCAGTCTCAGTGCTGTGTAGCCTTACTGCCTGACCCACAAACACAGTGTATGCCTGTGTGTGTGTGTGTGTGTGTGTGTGTGTGTGTGTGTGTGTGGGAGTGGGTGAGGACTTTATGCAAAAATAAACAGCAGGAGCAATTCAGGCTGGTTTACATGCTGGGCCCAGACGCCAACCAGACAGCGGGGCGGCCTGGGTCAGGGTCCACACCTGGAGGAGATTGGGCTGGCGTGAGCCCCACAAACGGGCCCAGACGACGGGGAGAGAAGAGGCTGGGCTGGGCCGGGGGTGGAGGGGTGGATGGAGGAAGAGAGAGGGGGATGAAGAGACAGAGAGAGGAGTGGTTGGCGTGGCGAAGGAGTAAATAATGGCGTCACACTTTTCTGCTTTCCTTTGGAGGGAGGTGTGTGTGTGAAGGAGAGAGGGGTGGCAATCTGGCTATGTGGCCACTGCTTTACACGCGATACTTTCACACATGCACAGACATTATATCTATCGGGCTCTCCCTCTGTCTCTCAAACACACAAATACACACACACACACACACACAGACAGATACACACAGACACAGAGAGAAATGAAGCAGGCTGAGCATTCGTGTAAAATAGAGCACACTCATATGTAGCTCCTTGTCTCTATCTTTAACACTGCATAACACACACACACACACACACACACACACACACACACACACAAACACACACACACACACACACACACACACACACACACACACACACACACACACACAACATACCATACACTACACAGTTGAACAATGTAATCTGAGAACTCTAAAGTTATGGTCTCATTCAGTCTACCTAACCCCTTGTTCTTCTATTGTACACTTACACACGCTTCAAACACATATATTACTTCTCACACATTCCTCTCTTTCACACTCGCCCTCTCTCTCTCACACACACACACAACACACACACCCCTGTGGAGATGTGTGTGGCGCGGTAGGAGATTTATAGGCTGTAATCTGTAATGATATCACTTTCATGGCAGCGCTGGCTGCGTGGGCCTACACATGAGGAGGTGAGGGGTGGAGGTGGTGGAGGTGGCGGCGGCGCGTCTCAGCTCTGAGCCCAACGGCCCCTTCCTCCGCCTGCCTCCCTCTGCTCCGTCTGGCCTCCACCCCCACCTCCACCTCACGTCCGTCTGAAGCCCACTTGAAGCCCACCTCTAAGCCGTGGAGCGCCCTTCTGCAGAGCCACAGACGCCTCTCTGCTCTGGGGGGTGGGCTGGTGGGGGGGCCCTAATCCTCTGGACCGGGGGCCCCGCCAGGAGACACTGCCTGCCAGGCATGAGCCCTGACCTCACAGCTTGTCCTTGCTAACCCTCTGCTATTAAATGAGTGTGTGAGTGTGTGTGTGTGTGTGTTTATGTATAGCAAATGTGTGTGATGGTGATGGCATGTTGCTGTGTATGCTTGTTAAATCTCTGTGTGTTTTGTGTGTCGAAATATGTTATGTCGGTGTCTCAGACAGAGCTATGTGTGTGAGTGTGTGTGTGTGTGTGTGTGTGTGTGTGTGTGTGTGTGTGTGTGTGTGTGTGTGTGTGTATGAGAGCATTATGATTGGATGATGATTTGGGATGGTTAGCATCATGGGCCTGGGTGCGATCCTGATGCTGACGGAACATGTCTGCTGGCCGCCACAGGCAGACAGGCCCAAAGCCTGGGATAGCCTCTACTGGACACAAGGCAGAGAGGGAAGGAGGGAGGGAGGGAGGGAGAATAGAAGAGAGAGAACAGGGGAGGGAAGAAAAGAAAGATTATGTGAGAGAGAGAGAGAGGGAGTAAAAGGGGAAGAAAGAGGGAGAGAGAATGAGAGAGAGGGAGTGAGAGGTAGAGTGAATGAGAGAAACGCTGTGCGGGATACAGAGGGAGAGAGAAAGAGGGGGAGAGAGAGAGAGGGAGGGATGGAGCCAGAGAGAGGGGAAATGGAGAGCCGAGAGAAGGAGAGAGAGGAGAAGGAGAGAAGAAGAGAAAGAGAGTGGGAGAAAGGGAGAGAGAGGGAGACGGAGAGAGAGCAAGAGGGACAGAATAAAAAAGTGAAAAGCCAGCATCGGTCAGGGTGGGGAGCGACGAACAGATTTGAATAAGAGGTGAAAAAGGGACAGAGAGAGAGAGAGAGAGAGAGAGAGAGAGAGAGGAAAGGAATGGGGGAATGGAGAGAGTGTTGTCGTGTAAAGGCAGCAGGTGATGAACACTATAGACGATGTTGTGTGGTGTGGTGTGGTGTGGTGTGGTGTGGTGTGGTGCAGTGTGGTGCAGTGTGGTGCAGTGTGGTGCAGTGTGGTGTGGTGTGAGTGCGGTGTGGTGTGGTGTGGTGTGGTGTGCGGTGTGGTGCGGAGCGGTGTGCGGTGTGGAGTGGTGTAGTGTGGTGGGGTGTGGTGTGGTGTGGTGTGGTGTGGTGTGCGGTGCAGTGTGGTGTGGTGTGGTGTGGTGGTGTGGTGTGGTGTGGTGCGGTGTGGTGTGCGGTGTGGTGTGGTGTGGTGTGGTGTGGTGTGGTGTGCGGTGTGGTGTGCGGTGGAGTGGTGTGGCGTGGTGCGAGGCACGCAGCTGGCGGCCCCCAGCTGGCTCTGCTTAGCGCTCCTGAGTGGAGTCAGGCCCCGCAAGATAAACAGCCACCCCACTGCCTCTCATCAGAGTAGCGCTCCACAATCACAGCTAACCTCAGATACCCAACCCACACCCACACACATGGACACACTGAGACACACATATACACACACACACTCTCTCTGTTGCACACACACACACACAAGCCAAGATGGTGCAGTGTGATCCATCCCCAGCAGCTGTGCTATCTGGCTCCACACAATTACAGCTGTGCTCCTCCAATGAGGACATGTCAGCACCTTTAGCCACTCAGCCGCCAGCACCGCCTCTGGGACGAGGCTCAGTCAGGGATTCCTTGGAGATTGCGCCTCACCCACAAAACTTCAATTAAGATCTCAAAAAGAACTTGCCAGTCCAGGACTAGCCTGTACGTCCATGACATCACCCCTTTGGTGATCAAAAGTGTTATGTGACGACTTTCAAGTAAAGGAATCTATAGCTACTGATCTCCTCCAGGAGGTCTTTCAGAGGACCAATTAGACATTAGGGGAAAAAATGGCCACCAACTCCCAGAAGTCTCGAGCTCTTCCCACGAGGGACACTCAGTGGACTCCGCCTCTGAGGGCAATAAACTGGCGACCAGCCGGTTGAATGGTACGCCGATCAAACGATCGGAGGTCCCGCTCAGATATCACTACGCCAAGTCCCGCCACGAGGGTCTGTAATCTTCCCCTGCGACACGCCCGGCTAATGGCGCCTACATTACAATAATAACCGCAGATAATCCCGGCAACAAAAGCTGAATTTAGAGGCTCATCCCTTGTAAGCAGGGCATTAGCAACACCCTGCGGTGGCTATATTACAGAGGTAGCCATCCGACCTGAGAGAGAGAGAGAGAGAGGGAAGGAATGGGGGAATGGAGAGGTATTTATGCATTAAAAGGCAGCAGGTATTGAACACTATATAGGCGATGTTGTGTGGTGTGGTGTGGTGTGGTGTGGTGCAGTGTGGTGCAGTGTGGTGTGCGGTGGTGTGGTGTGGTGTGGTGTGGTGTGCGGTGCAGTGTGGTGTGGTGTGGTGTGCGGTGCAGTGTGGTGTGGTGTGCGGTGTGGGGTGGTGTAGGGTGGTTGGTGTGGTGCGGTGTGGTGTGCGGTGTGGTGTGGAGTGGCGTAGTGCGGTGCGGTGTGGTGCGGTGTGGTGTGGAGTGGTGTAGTGCGGTGCAGTGTGGTGCGGTGTGGTGTGGTGTGGTGTGGCGTGGTGTGGTATGGAGCGGGTGTGGGGAGTGGGTGTGGTAGTGTGGTGGGTGTGGTGGGTGTGGAAGTGTGTGGTGTGCGGTGTGGAGTGGGTGTGGCGCGTGTGGTGCGTGGAGTACGAGAACGGGTGAGGCATGGCGGCGGGTCTCCAGCTGGCCCTCTGCTTAGCCCCTGGAGTGGAGTCAGGCCCCGCAAGATAAACGCAACAGCGCTTCATCTCCAATCAGCCCTCATCAGAGTAGCGCTCCACAATCACAGCTAACCTCAGATACCCAACCCACACCCACACACATGGACACACTGAGACACACATATACACACACACACTCTCTCTGTTGCACACACACACACACACACAAGCCAAGATGGTGCAGTGTGATCCATCCCCAGCAGCTGTGCTATCTGGCTCCACACAATTACAGCTGTGCTCCTCCAATGAGGACATGTCAGCACCTTTAGCCACTAGCCGTTAGCTAGCACCGGGCCTTCAGACGAGGCTCTCAGTCAGGGATTCCTGGATGTGGATTATGCCTCGTTCTAGACTACAAAAAACTTCAATTAAGATCTCAAAAAGAACTTGCCAGTCCAGGACTAGCCTGCACGTCCATGACATCGACCCCTTGTGATTTAAAAAGTAAGTTAAGGTGACGACTTTCAAGTAAAGGACCTATAGCTACTGATCTCCTCCAGGAGGTCTTTTCAGAGGACCAATTAGACATTAGGGGAAAAAAAATGTCACCAACTCCCTGAAAACAAGAGAAGTCTCGAGCCTCCTTCCCACGAGGGACACTCAGTGGACTCCGGCCTCTGAGGGCAATAACCGATGACCAGCCGGTCGAGTCATGAGGGCGCCGTATCAAACGCATCGGAGGTCCCGCTCATGATATCACTGGCGCCTAAGTCCCGTCACGAGGGCCCGTAATCTTCCCCTGCGACACGCCGCTAATGGCGCTCACACATAACAACTGCAGATAATCCCGCAAATGAAAAGCTGGACTTAGAGGCCTCATCCTCTTTAAAAGGTGGGCATTAGCAACACCCCGGCGGTGTTTGGCATTACAGAGTGTGTGTGGCCATCCGACCTGAGAGAGAGAGAGAGGGAATGGTAGTTTCAGTTATGGGAAAAGAGAGAAAGAGATAGACAGTGAAAGAGAGATAGAGAGATAGAGAGAGAGAAGGGAGAGATGGAGAGAATAATACTATGAAAGGATAGTTAGGGGAAAACAGAGAAATAAACAGAGAAAGAGAGTGAGTGAATGGCAAGATGATGGTCAAGTTAAGGGGGAAAGTCTGATATGAAGAGAGAGAGAGAGAGAGAGAGAGAGAGAGAATGTCCACCCCACACTGATGTATCCCCCCCCCCCTTCTATGTATTTTTGTTTTGTTTTTCGTCTTATGGTCTTATGTTATTATGTGTTATGTTGCATGTAACGATAGCTTTGGCAACACTGTTCCCATACAGTCATGCTAATAAAGCAACTTGAATTGAATTGAGAGAGAGAGAGAGAGAGAGAGAGATCTAGAAACCAGAGATCTACAAAAAACACTGAAAGAGGTGAGAGAAAGATAATAAGAAAGGGTACAACGAGCTCAAATGATGAGACGGAGAAAAGGAGGAAGAAGAATGTGTGTGGAGAGATATACAGAGAGAAAGCAAGAGAGGGGGGGGGGCAGCCAAGGAGAGCGATATCTAGCTGGAGAGGTGGAGGGGATGACCCATGATGACTCTGGGAGTACCCTGTGTCCAATACTGCTGCGGCGCTCAGGCTATTTTTAGAGGGAGTGTGAGCGTCCCCCCTTTGCTGTCT
>NC_063203.1:7607916-7622916 GCF_017589495.1 Alosa alosa | reverse complement strand
TTCTCTCTCAGCAGTGGGCGGCAGCTCCAGAGATGGATATCTCAGAGCGAGAGGCAGCTGAAACATCAAGGCACGCAGGGCTCGCTAATTCAGACTATAACCTTCACATCGACTGCATCCAATTCAAATAAATGGTCCATGCTGTCATTTATAGACTAACATGGCAAATGACTTAAGTGGGAGAGGAGCCAGCGCACTGATCTCCTTATAATAAAGTATTAATACACAGTGTTATTATTGTCCTCTGGCTTGTGAATGAACTCCTAATTTAGATGTTGTCGATGGACACCATATTTCATGTTCCATCTCATTTCATATCGTTCTAGCCAATTCTGGACCGATGAAAGAGCTAGGTTTCAATGTACAATGTTTTGGCAGTTCAGCTTGTGTTGCAGTCATCTGGCATATTTGTTTTCTCATTGCTGAAAGCAATGACAGTATAGCTGGGGTTGTTGCTTTTGTTCTGTATTTCAGGACAGACAACGTGTTTGTGTTGGGACAAGATGTTATAGAATGATGGCTGATCCATGCTTTAGGGCAATGTGTTGGTATGGCTGCACTGAAATCAGCATTACATATTTTATATGTAATTTCATGGACAAGACATGCTGTTTCAGCTGTCTATATCTGAAGAATATGGGCTAAGTATACATCACCTATATTTGTGATTGAGCAACATCACATACATTGCAGACACACCACATTAACACACTCAATCTGTGTTTAAAGGTATATCTCTAGATTGTGTGAGCTTTCTTAGGTGTATAGATATCTCTGCTCCTTCATAACTGTTTACTAAACAGTGACGGCTACCTACCATGAAATACCATGGTAATCTACTCAGATATGATTATGGCACACAATTTTGCTGTCTGCTGTGCAGTCGGCAGGGACCATCCTGGTGACGGAATTTGCATCATGTACACATGTGTGGAGCTAAACATACTCATGTCTCAAGTATATTCCCCTCATAATAGGCAGGGAGAAGAAGCCCGTTTAGGAAGGAAGGTGCTCAGATTGAGAGGATTCTTGCAGTCTACTTTCATATCATATCTAGATCATGTTCCTAATCTATCTTCATCATAAGCTATCATATGAAATACCTGCAAGACTTGAATTTCCCCTGGGGATCAATAAAGTATCTATCTATCTATCTAATAGATGATGACTAATTGCTCAGAGTGCTCCAAACTCTCCATTCTCTGGCTGTGTAATGGTAGTACGGCCGCCCTGGGACCACACTGTCCAGAAGACCCAGCTGCTGCTCCTCATTTCAGGACAGTGTGAGAGCACGTCTGTGCTGTGCCCAGAGCTGAGGGCTGGGTCAAAGTCAGGCACAGGCAGTGGAGCGTACTGACCCCTGGTCAGTGCTAGCGCGCTCCCGGGGCGGAGTGGCACCGGTGCTAACCTTGACTCTCATCAGGACCGCTCTCCCTGGCTGTATATAAATGACGTCACTGGCCTGGCTAGTGACTAGACGTCCTGTGGCCAAATCTCATTCTCACTTAAAGCAGCACTAAACAAGATTTGCTCTCGGGGTCCCCCTATAGTCGAGACGCGCAAGTTTTGGGGGGCCATTTCCTACCCGGAACTATAAAGTTGCTAGGTTGCTAATCGCCTATGTGCCATCAAAATGATTTTGGAAATGTTATGTTAAGGTCAAAAAACTGTTAAGGGTGCCTTTAAAGAGGACCGCTAGCTGGTTAGGGCATCCTCATTTCAGTGGTATGGACTTTCAGGGTTCAGTAACACTAGAGAACACTATCCATCGCTTTCATTTATGTCTGGGTTGCCACTGAAAATCACTGCATATGAACAACAGCATACTAACCTTGGTAACTCTGCGTATCTGAACACATTGGTGGCATTAACGCCTTAAATACACATTACAGCCCTCACATTAGCCTCTCTGTGTGGCTCTCGTGCTCTGCAGACACACACACACACACACACACACACACACACACACACACACAGCAGGAACACAGACGTGTCTGTGGCAGGAGAGCGGGGGGGAAATCCTCACTCCTCACTAGTAGATTAGATCAACAGCCCGCCGTCCTCTCTCCCCTCAGCCGTACACAACATACAAAAACAAAGTATAACAAAAAAAAAAAACCCGCTCGAAACAGAAATGTTTCTGTGGTGCCCCCCCCTCTCCTCCTCCTTATCCCATGATAAGATCAGACACTTGTGGGAAAGTCTCCAAAAGCTACAGTGAAATCCGTCTCGGGCCTGACGCAGAGCAGTAAAGAGAAGTGGCCGTGCTTGGATAATAAACTAGTCTGAGTCGGAGTAATTAACTCAATCATAGAGCCGTTTCAAACGGCATCTGACAATTTCCATAAATAATTAGGACACGGGGACATGGCCACATATACACAGGCCTTGAGTGCTGAGTGAGCCGCCTCCTTTGACTTTAGCTTGGGGGCTGGAACGCACAAGTCTACCATACTGCCCATTTTGCTACAAGCCCCTGTTGAGAGAAACAGGGACATAAATCTCTGGTTGTGTGTGTGTGTGTGTGTGTGTGTGTGTGTGTGTGTGTGCCTCTGATGTTCAGATGCAAAGAAGGGAGGATTGGGGAGAGGGCTGCTGTATTGTTCCCCTCTTCCGTGACAGTCTTAGGGGAGGTCAGACAGTCACAGACCAGTAGGCTCAGCAGTAGGCCTTGTGTGTGTGTGTGTGTGTGTGTGTGTGTGTGTGTGTGTGTGTGTGTGTGTGTGTGTGTGTGTGTGTGTGTTTGGAGGGGCGTAGGTTTGTCTGGAAAATGTTGGCATGGACATGTGTTCGTCTATGTGTCTCCATGCATGTCTGCCTTTGTGTGACCGTTACACTGTGTGTGTGTGTGTCTGTGTGTGTGTGTTTGTGTGTGCATATATGGGTATGTGTGGGGTGAGTTCATGAGTGACTACATGGCTGCAAATGTCAAGAGGCTGTAAAAGAGTGTGCATTTGTGCAGGCTGCTGGTGTCTCACTGTTCATATGTGTGACGACGTGTGTGTGTGACTGAATGAAGGGTGTCTGTGGTAGGCTCTCTGTGTGTGTGTGTGTGTGTGTGTGTGTGTGTGTGTGTGTGTGTGTGTGAGAGAGAGAGAGTCTGGTCTGTGTGTGTGTGTGTGTGTATGACAGAGGGGCTTCCCCTGCAGGGCTGTGAGAATGCTCATCATCAGGCATTGGGCGTGGCATGGGGTTGAGGGCAGAGCAGACAGGCCCCCTTACAAAGTGCCCATTGTGGACACAGGAGCTGACCGACCCACCAAAACCCTGCTACCCATTAAATACACACACACACACACACACACACACACACACACACACACACACACACACACACACACCCCATAGTACGTGTTAAATGAAGACATACAGATGCAGCTCTAACCGAAGACACTTCCACCACCGCCATGCGTGCAATATAGAATCATCCGCAGCGCATTAGCCCCTGCTCATGAATTCCCAATCTATCAGCCTGTGCTTTGAGCCAGGCCAGCCTGACACAGACCCCTTCAGACTGACACTCACAGCCTCTGACCTATGGACAATGTCAACATGTTACACGCCAAGACACACACCGACGCGACGCGCACATACGCGCCCGCCATTCGCCCTTGCGACGCTATTACATGGCATGAAATCAATTAAATAAATAATCTGTAAACAGCAATGCTAAAAGACATCCGAGGCTGACTAAGTCATCAGTGCTGAACAGAGGGGGGTGGGGGTGGTGTGGGGAGGAAATGAGAGATAGGCCAGTGTTTTATGACAAGCGCGCTAATGCTAGGCTAACACTACAGGCTTAAGGAGCAAATAGATCTAAATGGGATTTTTGAGGCTCGTGTCCTAATGGGGAATGACAGAGAGATAATCTGTTCGCTCAGCCATGGTAAACACTGGCTGGTGTGACATGGGAAGGGGGAGAATAAAATCAGTGGGATTGGTAGGTTGTGTGTGTGTGTGTGTGTGTGTGTGTGTGTGTGTATGCGTTTGTATATTTACGCGTGCGTGCGTGGGTGAGCCTTGTCTACCTCGCTGCCTAAATAGAATTTATGGGTTGGCACCAATGAGCGAAATCCAATTTTCAACATTATGTCGCTGGAGCAAATCCAATTTGGGGGGATGACTGCGTTGTCAGTGGACTGTGGATGCGGGGACATGTCCTGCGTCTGTCACCTGCTCAGGGGTGGGTGCTGCTGGGCATGACACCCACAGGAGCCTGGGAGAGCCTCCTCCATCCCCACACCTCTATGGACCCTTCTTTTGCCCATATTGATATAATGTTGGCACTGTGAGAACATGTGATAATGGTTGAATAAAGGAGCTTTAAACCTCCCTCCCTCCCTCCCCCCCCCCCTCCCTCTCTCTCTCTCTCTCTCTCTCTCTCTCTATGTAACTGGCTTTCTCTTGTTGTTTCTCACCATCTCTGTTCTTCTGTCTCTCTCTCTTTCCCTCTCTCTCACTCCCTCGGTCTTATCCTCTCTTTCTCTTTCTCTGTGTGTGTGTGTCTGTCTTGTGCTGTTGGTTCATGGTGAGAACAGAGGGGTCTGTCTGTCTCTGTCGCCATGGCTGCAGACAGCCTCATTTGGACCAAGAGACAGACAGAGATGATGCAAGTGGGAAAAGGGTAGAACAGGAGATAGAGAGAGAGAGAGAGAGAGACAGAGTCAAAGAGGGGAAAACGAAAGAAAGAGAGAGTGAGAGAAAGACCACGATGATGATGAGCCACGCTCAGGCCCCTTGTGTGTCCAGACAGACAGTTAAGTGCTGGACCATCTGCATCCGCCTTTCAAAGGGACACTGGAGCGGAAGCTGCAGTCTGAAATGGAGCGCACTGCCACACACACACACACACACACACACACACACGCGGCTACTGGATGGCATATGCAGACACCGCCACGACATACAACTGCCACGACATACAACAGTGAGTCTCTACGCCGTCCTGTCGCTTGGACAGAGCACTGGAGACATATGGCAGGAGGGCTTTCAGTGAGCGAGCAGACCAAACGCACAGCAGACCACATGCGTGCAGGACAGCATCAGAACATACGTCACATGGCCGCACCACCAACGTCGTCGGCAACGACAACAACAACAATGACAACACTGATGATGATGATGATGATGATGATGATGATGATTGTTGTGCCAGTGCCACCCAATTCAATCTGGCCTAAATGGGATTTGCGCTTGAGAGCTCAGGCAGGTAAGCCGAGCCACACACACACACACACACACACACACACACACACACACACACAGCCAGACATGATGGATGCCCGCGACTTGCAACTGGCTCCAGCGCGACGGACTCCGCTCGCCTGTGTCACTTTCTATTCGGCCAATTCCACCCCACACCCCCCCACCCCGTCCATTTTCACCGTGTTCTCCACGCCATCCCTCTTCTTCTCTCGGAGCAGATAGGGGTTAACTATATGTTTATACGACTGCATACTGCCCTTAGAGTTGAGGGATTGGCGGATGTAGGAGTGGGGGTGGGGTGGGGTGGGGTGAGCTGAGATGAAGCTGAATGTAATGTGATCAGTAATGAATTTTGCGTTACATTAGGGGCCGCATAAACGGACAGACAAGCGCAGACTACAAGTGTCCAGGAGTCCGGCTTAATCGAATGATGCAAAAATAGAGACAGAACCAATTACAGGGGGAGAGGGCCCAAGTCGGTGCTGCTGCAGGGACTGCAAATGAATAGGTACAAATCGAGTTAGTTCCTAATAGACGCGCTGCGAGAGAGCGAGCCGCTCGATGCTAAACGCATTACGGAGCCCTCGTGACCCGGCCCACTGCGCCCGAGCCAGCCGGCCAGCCAGAGCCTGCACTCCCCACCTCCGTCTTCCCGGCCTCTCTCTCTCTCTCTCTCTCTCTCTCTCTCTCCCAAGAACGACAGTGGGGTGAAAAAGGACGGATGGAAAAAAAAAATCAAAGGAACTCTTGTTCGTATGAGGTGGGGTGGGAGGTGGGGTAGCGGTGGGCTGCTTCCTAAATGAGTTAAACATTTGGATTGTCAAGAGTGCCCCCCCCTCCCCACCATCCTCTCGGCTTCGATGGCAGATGACCTAATTTGTCAGTTTTGAGGCACAGAAAATTCTGAATGTGCCATCACCTCTGAGTTGATCTGCACAAGAAATTAGGGTAATGAACCAGAACTCTGTATAGTGAAGAAATCACAGTCTATTACCAATTGAAGGCACTGACAGGAGGGCATGCTTAACAGATTAAACAAACTAAGTGAAACAAAGGCGCTCACTTGATTGTGCTGATTGGAAGCTGCATTAGCCAAACAAATGGAACCAAATAGAGTTTGGCTCTTTAACGTTAAGACCCAGTTGTGCTGCTTATGGGACTTAATGAGCTATAAATTAGTGTAACTAACTAGGAGTGATGTCTCGGGAGGGGATGACCGTAATCTAGTTGCTTATGCACTCTTGCCTAAAGCACACAAGCACATTAAGACAGATGCTCAGGCACATTCTGTTTAACAACTCAGACAATGTAAATGTTGTGTGTGTACATGGGTGAGTGGTTTTGCGTGTTTATGAGGGACTAAATGAGAATGTCCTTATGGCGGTGCAGGTAATAATTAGAAAGTGTAAATGTTTATATGGTGGGTGCATAAATTGTCTGTTAGGAAGCTAGCAAGTCTAAATGTTTGTGTGGACTCATATCTACAGTATGTGTATGCATGTGTATGTGTATTTTTGTGTATGTGTGTGTGCATGTGTGAGTGTGTGTGTGTCTGTGTGTTTGAGTAGGACTGTGAGAGTGTGATTGAGTGTGTGAGAGTTTGGAGCTAAGCTTGTGCGTGTTGTATATAGCCTGCACTTAAGAGTGTAAGTGTGTGTGAGAGCGTGTATGAGTGTGTGTGTGTGTGTGTGTGTGTGTGTGTGTGTGTGTGTGTGTGTGTGACATTCAATGGTGTACTCTGCTCTCACCTGTTGCGGAGCCCACGATGTCCCTGCTGGGCGACTCAGACATGGCGTCGGCCAGCCTCTCCCTGAGGCCCTCCTCCGTGGTGTCGGCTGGGGTCATGTGACGCAGGCCGAAGCTCTCGGGCCAGCTGCCGCACACCTCCAGCAGGGTCACGCTCCTGTCGAACGTTCCTGCAGAGACAGAGAGAGAGAGAAAGAGAGACAGAGTCAGCCACTTGGTCTACGTGGTCTACATACACACATACATAACACACATACACTCATACACACAGTGCTCATTCCCCCATCAACACACTGTCCTCTTCGCTGTCCGCTTCATATTTAGCTAACAGCACTGCTGCTGTCGCGAAATGATCGCTCCCCAAGATCGTCTTTCACCGAGTGAGAAGAAAAAGGCAGACAGAGAGGAAAAGAGAGAGACAGAAAGAGAGAGAGATAAATAGAGAGAGAGAGAGAGAGAGAGAGAGAGAGAGAGAGAGGAGAGAGAGAGAGAGAGGGACTGAAACCAGAATCCCAGACTGGCTCTCCGGAGGAGCAGGCCAGTGCTGTGGATGTCCCAG
Source organism: Alosa alosa (assembly GCF_017589495.1). Classification (NCBI taxonomy): domain Eukaryota; kingdom Metazoa; phylum Chordata; class Actinopteri; order Clupeiformes; family Clupeidae; genus Alosa; species Alosa alosa. The sequence goes on along the minus strand of NC_063203.1, from coordinate 7,615,406 downwards.
AGACGTGAGAGGTGCGAGCAGGCAGTAGCAGCTGGAGCCAGAGCGCCGCAGTGCAGGTACCTCACAGGGGCCATCTGGGCTTCATGGTGTGCAACACCCCAGGGGACCCCAGCACACTACACACACACACACACACACACGCTAGAGGAGACAACCTCTCTCTCTCTCTCTGTGTTAGTGTGTGTGTGTGTCAGAGAGAGAGGCACTAAAGCCAGCAACAAGTGAATGTACCACAAGAGGAAAATAAAGGTTTTCCTGGAAGCAGGAGCAGGAAGGAGCATCCGGACAGATAAACAGAGAGAGAGAGAGAGAGAGAGAGAGAGAGAAAGAGAGGAGACCAGTGTGCCTTTAGAGATTCTGGTCACAGTGAAGAGATAAAGACAGAAAGAGATACAAAGAGAGAGAGAGAGAGAGAGAGAGAGAGAGAGAGAGAGAGAGAGAGAAAAAAAGAGAAAGAAAAGAAGGAAAGAAAGAGAGGTGGCTGCGGGGTGAGCGGGTGTCTCTCCGCCGAGATACCTGCTCTGTGTAACGCGGGGCCGGGGTTATCTGTGGCGGCTGTGCAGGGGCCCTTTGATCTGGGGGCCCGGCGGCTATCTGCACTTGTCTCGGGGGCCTCTGGCCAGCCTCAGCCACACTCGGGCCCCTCTGACAGCAGCTAACGTGCAGGCGAGAGCGCGGCGCAGCGCGGCCGGCTGGACGGGCCCCCGGGGCTGATAGCGGCCAAGGCTGAGGGGGCGGGGGGTTTGGGGGGGGGGGGCAAGTGTGTATGTGGGGGGGCAGTTGCTATCTGCCGCTGAACACTCGGCCGGTCCAGTGCAGAGCCGCTGATAACTTTATGCCACTTCATAACAAGCTGTTTGTCCTGTGTCTGCCATTGATCCCTCAAAGGACTCCGCTCAAGCATGCACACACACCCTTAACGTTGACTAGCACAAGCACACACACGCACACACACACACAGACAGACACACAGACACTACACACTCCCAGACCAGCAGGCCCACCATCAAAGCGAGAGCCCTGCGGGTGTGCGAGTGCGTTTGAGTGTGTGTGTGTGTGTATGTATGTGAGCGTGTGTGCGGCCAGAGCGACCGTGAGAACACAAATACCTCTTCTGTGCCAAGCAGAGACCCTCCGCCGCCACAAATCATCAAGCGACACACAGTTATTCTGGCGCCTCTAACATGAAGCCCTGTTTCACCCGAGCCCCCCTACTCTTCCCTCCACTGCGCTGTTCGAAGCAAAACTGGTGAAATTCGAATCAGATTTTTCTGCCCCCGACTCCGGAGACTAGGGTTAGCCTTGTGGTCAGTCACAGTGAGACAGTCGGAGACGGACGCATGGGTCTGAGACCTGAATTCTAAATACAGTTGGAGGCATGTGGGATGGCTGGGTGGGGGGAAGCAAGTTTGTATATCTCAACACTGATGCGTGTGCTTATGTTGGGCTTAATCCCTGAGTATGTTTGTTTACAGTAAGTGGGCCACAGTGTGTGTGTGTGTGCGAGTGTGTATGTATGTCTGAGTTTGGATTTAATCTTGTGCATGTTGGATATAGCCTGCATTTAAGTGTGTGTGTGTGTGTGTGTGGTTGCGTGAGGGTTTTTGTGGGGCAGGTGATGATGACTTCCTGTTCTCTCCTAAACTCCTTGTCTACTGGACACCAGAGGCTATGAACACCATCATGTCATTCCAATGACAGACTCAGAGACACAGGGAGAGTGCGGTGTTGGCACATGCTTGACCGCACCAAGCCCCCCAGTGTCAGAGACTGTCCAGTTGTGCAGCAAAAACAATGGCCTTTCTCTTTGGCCCTCCGCAGGAACAAAGTTCTGGCGAGCAAAGATCAAAAGCAGCCCACAGCACACAGGAAATGGCATGCAGTCTCTGAAAACACATGCACACGCACACACACACACACACACACACACACACACACACACACACTCTCTCTCTCACACGCACAAAGAATATGGCTCCAGATCTTCTGACAGACACTTCTGAGCAATGGGTGGTGGTGGTGTGGTGGTAGTGGTATGTGGGTGTGTGTGTGTGTGTGTGTGTGTGTGTGTGTGTGTGTGTGTGTGAGAGAGAGAGAGAACACAAAGAACGTCTCACTGTGAGACGGGGCGCGTGTGAAGGTCAGGGCCAGGAGGGTTCACACTAGCCTACAGGGCAGACCCCTCTGTGTCATCTATCCAGAGACCCACACAGACCCACACAGAAACACACACAGACACACACACACACACACAGACCCACACAGGCACTGCACACATTCCTCACTAAAGACAATGGGCCACAATTACACAACACTAGCATCTATAGAGCTTGATGGGTCAGGAAGCGTTGCGTCGGGGGTGAGTCGGTTAGGTCGGGTTGCGCTGGGCACTTCACGTGCTTGCGGCCCCTGGTGTGTGCGTGCTCCTGCCGCCTTTTAATTCTTCACCGGTACATCTCCTCTGCGCTCCGCAGATACTAGGACATCGTGTTCACACAGCTTTGGATGGGAAGCACCGTGTTTTTCATCCTCATGAACCGCCCCCCCCCTCTCCTGTCTTCTCTGGATTAGTCCGGCCCCAGCTGCTGGCACACCGCCGGCCAGCGCGTCTCACACCAGCCAGAGAGCTTTTTCCTTCAAGACTTAACTGCCGTCCGTGTTCACCTCCCACACACACACACACTTTATTTTGTGGGCCAGCAACTCATAACAGAAACTCTCCCCCTCTCTCTCACACTCTCTCTTATCTCTCTCCCACAAACACAAGCAGAAGGGTCACGTCAACCCTCCGCCACATGCCAACGTCTCCGAGTTACCCGAGGCCCGCCGGGAATGGCCAAACAGCTTAATGACTAGCGGGGTTCGGCCGAGGTGCGGTTAATGCAATTAGGCTTTACAAGCCTCCCATAACACTGATCGAGTTGACCAGTGTTTATGACACCGGACAGTGGCTTTCTGTTTATAGTAATGGCCCTTATTTAAGCCTGGAAAAAGCCAACTTTAACAAGTGGAAAAAAAACTCACAGTGTGTAAATCAAGGTTCGGCCACGGCTTCGGAAAGGTCAGTGCGCACAAACGCACGTCCCACATGTCGCTCGCCCGGGATTTACACTTTTTCCCTTTTTTTGTTGGGAAAGTCACTTAATGGGAATGCTTTGGCAGGGACATGAGGATGTTTCCAGCCCTGCCCAGCACAAGCAGAAGCCGGATGCAGACAGAGGTGTTAGGAGTCTGTGTATACATTGTGTGTGTGTGTGTGTACATGTGTATATGTGTGTGTGTGTGTGTGTGTGTGTGTGTGTAGGTGTATGTATGTATGTGTGTGTGTGTGTGTGTGTGTGTGTGTGTGTGTGTGTGTGTGTGTGTGTGTGTGTGTGTGTGTGTGTGTGTGCGTGTAGGTGTATGTGTGTGTGTGTGTGTGTGTGTGTGTATGTGTGTGTATGTGTGTGTGTGTGTATGTATGTGTGTGTGTGTGTGTGTGTGTGCGTGTGTGTGTGTGTGTGAGGAGCAGAGGGCAGCCCTCTGAGGACAGGACGGGGGAGTTTTATCTGCTGGCGGGAGGCTGTGGCGGAGGACTGTGCTTTGAGGGGTGATGCCAGGGGAGCTCTGCAGATAAGGGTGACACTTTGTGCTCATGACACCCCCAATGCACACACACACACACACACACACACACACACACACACACACACACACACTCAGAAAGCCTATTACAACACACACACCCACACACCATCAAGCACTTTTTGTGAACGCAGACTGACAGCATTAGAGACAAGTGCTCCTATGCTTGGGCAATATAAATCCTGAGAGCTGCCAGAAGAGTTCAGAGGCAGCGTGCGAGTGTTAATGTAGATGTAAGCTCCCAGGATTAAGCACATGATAGGTGGCTCCCAGGATGTCCCCTTTCCTTTGGACTTTTCCCTCTCGTCCCCCTTCGCCCCCCATCCTCAAAAAAACCGCCCCAAGTGTCGGGACACGGCCCCCATTCATTCCCTTGCACTTCTGCCTTTTAAATCATTCACTTCCCTCCGCGTCTCTCTCTTCAGCTCTCCGAGTGTCGGTAATCCCGTCAATAGTGGCCCTCCGAGGGCTTTTCCCTCACGCTCTCCCACACAAAGCGGCCCATCGCTGCCCACGGTTGCCCCTCCCTGCTCCCCTCTACCAGGAGGATGCACCGGAGTCTCCATAGAAGGTCTCCACAACACCCCCCCACACACACACACATACCACCCCCGCCACCTCTCCCCGCAATTAGCCCTAAACCTTTAATAGCAGCCCGGGCCCTGCGTCTCCACACCGTGGGTGGCACTTTCAGCACCGCTCCAAATCCACCGCATTAAAGAAAGAAAAATGGTAAGAAAGGACCAAAAAGGAGAAGAAAAAGGAGGAGGAGAAGAAGCAGCAGCACCCTTCTTCAAAGACACAGAGGTTTGCCTGTTTGCCAAGTGTCTCAATAAGGGCCACCTCAGAGGCATATTGTCTCACCAGGCAAATGCTGGGAGTGTACTTTCTCTTGAAGGATAAGTTGGGGATAGAGAGGTGTGGGGATCAAAGGCAGAGAGAGAGAGAGAGAGAGAGAGAGAGAGAGAGAGAGAGAGAGAGAGAGAGAGAGAGAGAGAGAGAGAGAGAGACCGAAAGTGGAGGAGATCGCGCTGAAACACTATAAGCTGTTAGGCCTCTGGAGGGTCATGATGGTCGTGCCAGGTGATTACAACACTGAGAGAGAGAGAGAGAGAGAGAGAGAGAGAAAGAGAGTGAGACAGAGAGAGGGAGAGTGTGAGAGAGTGAGACAGAGAGAGAGAGAGAGAGAGAGAGAGAGAGTGAAAGAAGAATGGGTTTAACCTGCCCTGACGGGATTACACCGTCCCATATCACCTTTGGCATAGCCAGGGCTATCAGTGATGGATTAGCTGCCCTGCAGGAGATTCTGGGATTCACACGCTCCATCTCTGGATCTCGGCCGTCCTGCTGGAGGTGGCACCTGAAGGATTCATTGTTTGCTCGTCCAGGCGCCAAACAGAAAGTCAGAGGCATGAGTCACCAGAAGAGAGAAAATCCTCGGAGGGTCGACTTAAATCCACGCCTGGCTTGCTCTCGCTTGCTTTTCAGTAGCTTCTTGGCGTCGCTGTTCTCTGCTGTCTCAAGGCTAAGTCTAAGGCATTACCGAAGCATCTTTGAAATACATCAATAAAACACACGTTATAGTTGACCCCGGTGAAAAATCAGGAATGTTAGTTCATAAAACAAAAAAGTCTGCTTTAGGACTCAAAGTCATGTTAGGTAACCTCAAAGTTTATTTGACCGATACCAGTTGATATGAAGTCAGCTCCAAATTTACTCCGATATTAATGTCAGCTGACGGAGCATTGAGACGTCACAAGCGATAGAAAGATCAGGAGTGACCACACCCTGCCGGTTGGGAAGCGGAGGAAGAGAAAGAGAGGTCAGTTGAGCGGTGGAGATAAATCAGTACAGTCTCCACTACTGCCCTCACTACAGCTCAGCCCAGACACGGCCAGTCTGTTGAAGCAGACAAGCACACGTATACAAAACTATATAAGACGTCTTCAGCTATTTAGCTGTGGAAACTAGACTAGTAATATATCCTAGTCACACAGACTTGTAACAGACCAGCAACAGTCACATAGTTGTGTTTGAAACAGTATGATTGATCATAATGCTTCACGATGTTTCGGGACTTCAGTGTGAGCATCGGAGACTAGTAACACACTGTCTCTCTGGCGTCTCCTATCTCTGTGTCCATCTCTCCGAGGCCACCCAGCGTGGCGAAGCGGTCGGCCCCATCGCTCGACAGGAACGTGCCATCTCGGGCGCCATGTGTTTACATTAACACATGGGTGCCGCTGGACTGTCAGTGCTGCGCGTATGACCCATATGTTAGCGGGCCGTGACCCGGAGCGCTGGGAAGCAACGCGCTCTCTGTTTGCATGTCTTGTAAACACGCAGGGTCCCGTGTTTCATGAGAGCATGCGGTGCCCGTGTGGACTAATTACGCGGCTGAGGCGTGGAGAGATGGAGCGAGAGTGGTGCATGGAGTTATGTGTGTGTGTATGTGTGTGTGTGTGTGTGTGTTGGCATGTGTATCAGGGGTTGCAGTTGCTACTCACTGAACATATTGATGTTTTCTGCTGCAATATCAACAACTTGTATTGTGTATCTCTAAGCAACATGTAATAACATGATTTATGACTACTATCCCAAGCTACATCACGGAGATTCCTACCCATAACACCACACTACAGTCCAGCACGCTGTGGACACTGGCCCTGAGAGATCTCACAGCACATGGAGAGGAGAGGAGAATGCGGCAGCAAAGAGTGGCGAATGGAGTGGGGGGCGTTTGCTTCGTCACCCCTGGGAAGCGTGGGGACCCCCTGGGCCAACTCCCCGAAGCCTCCTTACCCTCGACCTGACCCTGCCAGAGACCTGCGAGACCCAATAACTCAACATCAAACGTGGGCCACGCCTGCTCCGCAGACAGCCGCACAGTGTTTCTCATTTGTGCTCCGACCAGCCAGCCTTGTGTGTGTGTGTGTGTGTGTGTGTGTGTGTGTGTGTGTGTGTGTGTGTGTGTGTGCGTGTGCGCGCACGCCTAAGGCCCTAATGGTGCTGGAGTGGGAAATAAATGAGCAGGGAAATGAGAATGCAGTCTCTCTTGCAGACAACACTGTTCTTTCTCCTCTTTCCCTCTCTTTCGTTCTCTCTCTCTCGTTCACTCTCTCTCTCTCTGGTTCGGGGGTCGTTAATGGTTGCATTGCTGCCTGTCGTAGGGGTCTGACGGCATTAATAATAAAGTCGGCGGCGGCCCCGGCGATGATTAAAGGGGACCGATACGCTTGACACAGAGCAGGCCCTGAAGGGTGTGTTTGCTGACAAACGGCCAGAGAGCTCTGACAGGCCGGGGTGCAGGGAGCACGCTCTTCCATGGCCTGGTGCGGAGGGTTCACACTCTGGACTCAGTCACACACACACACACACACACACACACACACTCTCTCACAGACTACACGCACGCAGGCATGCACGCACGCACGCACGCACACACACACACACACACAGCCACACACACACACACACACACACACACACACATCAGTGAATCCACACAGACATTCAATCACACCTTCACCTCTAAAACACTCTTACTGATACACACACTTTCTCCTTCATACCCAAAGATTGTGTAGCTTTCTCATATACATCCAAAACCAAGAGCCACACACACACACACAAGCCTACGAACTTCTACATTACACGGCAGCTGTCATGTGTGGGCCACTGGAACATTAGCGTCCATGAAGGTTGCTACTACTCATTCTCCCGGCGTTTCAAAGGCACCGATGAGCCTTGGGGGATAAATGAGAGTTCAGATCCAGCTTTCCCGGAGCCAGCGTGAGGCCACAGTCACTTCATAAATACACCCACCCTGGCGGTGTGTAAACACAACGAGACTAAGGACAAGTAAT
>NC_063203.1:7597916-7602916 GCF_017589495.1 Alosa alosa | reverse complement strand
GTGTGGGGTGTGTGTGTGCTGTGTGAACTGCACGGGTTCTGAGGAGTGTGACTGCTATGTTACAGAGGGCCCCAACCAAGCTAGTGAGAGGCTCAGTGTGTGTGTGTGTGTGTGTGTGTGTTCTGTGCGAGTGTGAGTGTTCAGTTGCTGGCTCAGTGCGGTGTGGTGCGGTCCACTTGTCAGAACAAAAGAGCCGAATGGCCTTTTAAATGTGCACTCTGTCCTCTCTGGCCACCGGGCCATTAGTGCGGACAAGTAGATGGAGTTGCATTTCAAGCAGGGGCCAAATTTAGATGGCCACCGCCGCCTGCACCCAGGCCTGAGCTGTAATTTGCCCCAGTGATTGAAGTGAGTGAGAATGTGTGTGTGTGTGTGTATGTGTGTGTGTGTGTGTGTGTGTAAGGATCGGGTGAGGGTGAGAGTGAATGTGTATCGCTGTATGTGGGTGCAAAAGGCCATGTGTTGGAAAGAATGAGCAAGACAGTATGTGTGCGTGTGTGTGTGTGTGTGTGTGTGTGTGTGTGTGTGTGTGTGCGAGTAAAAGAGACAGAGTGTGTGAATTATGTGCAGGGCCTCAGTGTTTCTCAATGGCAGCGGCTGAGCATCTGGAGGCTATCGCTGCAGCTGCCCTCATCTCCTGGGACACTTCCGCATTACTGGCCCGCTTATCGCTGTTATTCTTTGAAAACTACCGTAACCCGGGCCTCTATTTTTAAACGCAGACCGCTGTTCCGAAAGGAGGAGTAGATGAAGAAGAAGAAGAAGAATGAGAGAGAGAGAGAGAGAGAGAGAAAAAAAGGCCACAGAGCTGAAGTGGAAAAACAAGCTGTGGATGTAATTAAAGGCCCAATTTGGAGAAACATATTGCATGTAATCACTTGCAAACGCTTCCTGCACGCTGCTACACTGCTGTGCTGTGCCGCACTTTGCTGTGCGCCGCGAGTTCAATTACAGGTTTTTGTTGGAAAAGGGGAGCGGACTCTGCCTCTCTCTCTCTCTCTCTCTCTCTCTCGATCTGCCTGGATCCCTCGTTCCATCGCCCTTCTGCCTCCCTCGCTCGCTCCCCAGGGGAGAGGTCGGGCCCCAGGGCCGGGCCCTCAGCGGCTCTGATGTGGCGGGTGGCGGGGGGCCGGGACGTGAGAGCGCAGGCGGTAATGACAGCTCTGCGTTCTGACCAGAGAGCCGTTCCACGCGGACCGCCGCCGTCATCGGCACCCGCACGGCCGACGCTGCCGTGCATCTGCACCCGCACCGCCTCGCCTCCCTCTGGGGTCAGCGTGGAGGTCAGGGCCCTCCGAACAACACAGAGACGAAAGAGGGATGAGAGGAGAGATGAGAGAATCAAAGAAAGAGAGAGAGAATCATAGAACATGAGAAGAAGCACGGGAGAGAAAACTGTCGAGGACAGGGACAGAGAGAGAGAGAGCCATAGAGAAAGGGAGAGGGTGATAGAAAAAGAAAGGAAGAAAGGAAGAGAATGAAAGAAGAGAGAGAAACAGGGAGAAAGAGAGAAACGAGATGCCACATGCACTTACACACACACATATACGTCAAAGAGAGGATTGAAATGCCACCGCGGCATACCGATTGCGTCGGAATCCCATTTGATAACGAGGGAGTGACGCCTAATGGGCCTCTAATCCGCCCCACTAGGGAAGGGAAGGAGGGGGTGGGGTGGGGGTGCTGCCCAAGTGAACAACGTGATTTCTTTAGAGCCACGGCAAGCCAGAGAGTTATAATATATACAATAATATATCTGTCTCTGCCAAATGGTAAAGCCCTCTTAAATGGAATTAATCTTATTGGAGAGCAGGAATGGAAGAGAGGAGGAGTGAGAGTCAAAGAGTGGGGGAGGAGAAAAAAACGACAGAAAAAGCACACGCACACACACACACATACACACACGCACACACACACTGTGAATCCTTCTCTTCTTGCTGCTGCTTCCACAAATCCCAGCACCCACCTGGGACGCACCCTCATTCACTCCTTCGTCCACCCAAAGCTGCTTACGGAGGAGCCGGCCTGTGGCCGAATCAGGAAAGGGGGCGATCCCCTCCCCAGTGGGCACCATGGCAGCTTACGGACAACTCATCACAGTCCACCTCCTCATCCTCACACACATATGTGAGACAACCATTAAAAAACACTTAGTTGGGACTCCAGCTACCCTGATACAGTTTTCCATATTTATCTGATAAACATTACCCCGAGCAACGTGCAGATATTGTCTCTCCCACATGGATAAGCTGGACAGAGCGGCTATCTGGCCGTGGTGGGCTAGCCGAATGGCCTGGCCTGTGCGGCCTCTGCTGCTGCCTGTGCTCGGAGGGCTCCACAGCGCTGGGCAGGGTGGCCTGGGTCCGGCCTGCTAAACAAGCCCTATAAATCGTTGCTTAAGTTACCTGCAGTAAAAGTGTCAGGGGTGGTGCTTTAATACGGCCACACACGCCGACACTAAAGATGCTGGGCGGACAGAGAGAGAGAGGGAGAGAGAGAGAGAGAGAGAGAGAGAGAGAGAGAGAGAGAGAGAGAGAGAGAGAGAGAGAAGCCTGGCGCGGGTGTTTAAGGGGCCCACCTCTGACCACACAAACACGCACACACACACTCATATACTCACTCACACAGAGGCAAACATCTATATAACTCACACACCCATTCCCACAGAAACAAACATGGGCACAAAATCACACACACACAAGCACAAGCAAACTATCTACAGCCAGACATTTAAGCGACTTCAGCGGAGGCCTCCAGTATTGCCACTGACGTATTGACATGGCCGGGACTCGGACAGGCACTGAGAACACAGCCTGTCCCATCCCATCAGCGCCAGCGCTGTGACGCGGGGGGCCAGCGCCACAGCCTAATGGTGTGCAGCCATTAGGGCCACAAACAAACGGCACACAGAGAGGGCTTCAGACGCCGTGCCGAAGGCGGTCACTGGCAGCCGGGCGGCTGTTGCAGGGGGCCGGGGCGGATGACGCGGGGGAGGGCAAGAGGGCATCGGGTGAAGGGAGGGGTTAAGCACCAGATCAATAGCAAACATTTACGCTAATCGAGTTAAAAACCACAGCTGAATAGGACACTTACAAGGCCAATGTTAGTGTGTGTGTGTGTGTGTGTGTGTGTGTGTGTAGATGTGATTGACGGTAAAGTAAGTGTGTGTGTGTGTGTATGCATTTGGACAGAGGACAGGGGTGGGTCTAAAGTACAAAAAAGCCACCGGACACTATTTGTTCGAGAGAGAGAGAGAGAGAGAGAGAGAGAGAGAGAGAGAGAGAGAGAGAGAGAGAGAGAGAGAAGGAAAAAGAAAGCGAGGGACTTTAAAGAGAGTAACACTGAGCGGTAATGTGCGCAATGACATCTGGGACTGCAATCAGCAGTCTGCTTTCATGAGCTGCCAAAGCAAACAGGCCAATAACAAATCCACTTTGCAGATCATCGATCTGCCCCCAGCCCATGCCAAGGTAAATACGGCCGGCCCGGAGTCTGCCTTTAAACGGCAGCCCAGGGATGGGAACAGGTCACCTCACTGTCCTACCATCTCTGTGCCAGACAGCTACAGTAAGGCACACACACACACACACACACACACACACGCACACACCCAAGAGTGAACGTACACCTGTATTGTTAAACCATGTGCAAATGTTGGTGAAAGTACATTTGAAGGCAAACTGTTGATGCTAAATCCTGGGCCAGCAGAGCACAAGCTTGCGATCAATCTGCGCTGCTGCGCTTACTGCATAAATCCAGTTAGAGGAACTGGAATTGGATGTCATGTTGGAAGCTGAGGGAAAAACACTGGAACTCAAGGCATGGGGTTTGGCCTTGAAACAGCCCAAAAAAGAACAGGCCCCAAACACACACATCTGTGAGGGTTTATCTGCTGGCCTCCACACACAACACACGCCTTCAGAAGAGTATCACATTCGGGGACCTGAGAATAGATGACAACAGACTGACCAATGGGAATGACTCTTATTGTTGTGGTCGTTGTTATTTACTGTGCACTCGTGTCTTGTTTTCCGCTCCCGAGATATGAGTGGAGTTAAATAAATCACCACATATGTCACAATTGTGGGAAATCAGTTTCTTAAATGCAGTGGATAAATTTGGATGAACATGAATGCTTTTTTTTTTTTCACGCAATCCCAAGGTTAGTTGATTAGTTAATCCTAATGTGTGAAAAGCTTCTGGTTTGCCTCTGTAAAATCAGATAGCTTAACCCATATCAAAAAGCTGCCAGAACAATGACAAAAGGAATGTAAAATAGGAATAAAATAGCTATTTATGCTCTAACTGAAATATCATTAACTATAATCAATATAATTCCTCCACCAGATAATGCAATAGAAAAATCTAATTATTTGCAAAAATGCAAATGTAAAGCACTTTTGCATTTTTTAGTCAGAGAGCTAATACATAAAGACTGTTTTGGAGGGGGAAAAAAAAAATAAATACAACAAACAAATAAAATATTATTTTAGCCACAATTCGAAAGACCACCATAGCATCAAGCCATCACAACCAAAATGCTTCCAGATGGCTGAGAACAATAAGGGCCAAGCAGAGTGTACACGTCACTGATTTTTTTTCTTCTGTTTTTGTTTTTTGCATAATAGTCTCTCTCTCTCTCTCTCTCTCTGGTCCACTTATGGGTCCAGCCCGGCAGCATGTTTGTTCACGTGTGCTCACAAGATGGGGCGGAAAGGCGAACAAGATCACCCGGGCTGATAGGAATCCTACAGAGGGAGCACGCTGGACAGTTTCCTGTGTAGTTACAATGCTAAAGGGTGAAGGAGAACGATAGAGAAGCACTACCAACTCACAACACAACGGAGCAAGAGAGCGCTGTCCTACACACACATAAACACACACACACACACACACACACACACACACATTTGGTCTCTGACTACTTCTAGCACTTTATCTCTCTGTCTCATAGTGGTACACACAAAGTGGTAAAACAGTGTTATACACATATACACCTT
>NC_063203.1:7577916-7595416 GCF_017589495.1 Alosa alosa | reverse complement strand
ACACACACACGCCAAAGCAAAGACAGTGACTCAGCCACACAGCCTCCAAAAAGAAAGAAAAAAAAGAGAAAACAAAACAACAAGAGACAAGGCAAGATGGAAAAAGGAAAGAGCAGGAGGACGCTGGGATCTCTGTGCCAAAGACCTCGACTGCCTTTTTTGTGTGTGCGAGTGGGCTCAAGTATCATTCGGCAGTGGCAGCTCCTGACAGCCGCGCCGTCTGGCTGCACTTGACCCGACCGGACCGCACCGCACCACACCTCAGCCCCGGGCCCGACACCGGGATGGATATTTATAGTCCAAACAACTGGAGCGGCGCGGAACGCCACCGACGCGCGGGAGACGCATGATGTAGTTTCCTGCCTGGCCACGGTCTCTGGAAGTCGGAGAGAGGAGGTGTGTGTGTGTGTGTGTGTGAAGGAGAAAGAGAAAAGCGGCTGGAGGGGAAGAACAGAGAAAGTGTTCAGGAAGTGTCTTAACAGGAAAGGAGCGCTTGTAGTAAAGGGCAAAAAGTGGTGAGTTACAGGAACATTCGGCTGAATGGAGAAAGAAAGTGAGCTAGAAATACAACAAAAACAGAAAGATTGTGTAAAAGGTGATTAGGGTGAGAAAAAGTAGGTGTTAAACTAAGTGAGTGAGTAGGTGAAATTAAGTCCCACACTCACAGAGGGACAGAAAGAGAGAAAGAGAGAGAGAGCAACAGGAGGAGAGTGAGATAAGTGGAGAGTGTGAGTTGTGAGTGCCCTAGAGCATGGAGAGCCTAGCGTGGTGCATCTTTGGGAGTGGGAGCTGGAGTGAAGGGGGCGAGCTAACTCAAGCCAGATGGGCCAGCGCAGAAGAGGAGAGAGAAGAGGAGAGGAGGAGGAGGAGAGAGGAGGAGGAGGAGGAGGTGGTGGTGGTGGTGGAGCAGTGGTGTGGTGTGGCTGTGTGAGAAAGAGCAGGCTGCCCCGGCACCTCACCGCAGCGCGGCCGGCCGGCCCTGAGATTCCTCTGCTGCGGGACGCCTCTGCCGGCTCCACACACATCAAAGGCACCCCGGGCCAAGCCCCCCCGGCCAGAACCAGAACCAACACCAGAACCAACACCAGAGCTAGAGCTGCTAGGGGGCCAGGACGGAACAACAACGACAACGACAACAACAACAAGCAATAAAGAGAGAGAAACTGAGATGGGGGTGAGAAAGAGAGGAAGAGAGAGAGGTCAGAAAAGAGAGTGAGAGGGGGAGAGGGTAGATGAGAAAGAGAGAGAGAGAGACTGTCAGATTGGGGGCCGAGGCCTCTCCAGCTCTCCCCTGTCATTTTGTGTATTAGCTGTGGTCTCCGTGCTGAAATCTCCCATTATGTGGGCCGCAGAGCAGGCAGGGGGTGGGTGGGTTGCTCTCTCTCTCTCTCTCTCTCACACACACACACACACACACACACACACACACACACACACACACACACACACACACACACACACACACAGACACAGACACACACTCTCCTTCTCTCTCCCTAAGGGTGTATCCTTCTCCTCCTCCACTCTGTCTCTCTTTACCCCCCCCCCCGTCTCATCTTAAGTTTCTTCCATTCTCTCCTGACGAGTGTACACATCCCCCATGCCTCTCTCCACCTACCTCTTCCTACCCCCCACTGTCTCCTCCTTAGTGTCTGTGACCATGTGTGTGTGTCGGAGTGAATGAGTAAGGATGTATACACGTGTGTGTGTGCGTGTGTGTGTGTGTGAGAAAGAAAAAGTGAGTCAGTGTGCTTGGTGTTTATGACCTTGTAGCCAAGCCGTGTGTGTTTGAGTCCAGCTGAGGCGGTGGAGTGGTGTGGTGTGATGTGGTGTGGTGTGGTGTGACGTGGTGTGATGTGACGTGATGTGATGTGCGGTTAGTGTGGTTCCGGCCCAGAAGTGGAGAGCACCAAAGCTGTGCACGGCATGGAGCCTTCTTCCCCTTATGAAGCGCTGCGGTCTGCGACCTGCACACATCACACACACGCACATCTCGCACAAACCCAGCCAGGCCTAAGCCTTGATTAGTGCACCAATCCCCTACCACACACAGACACACACACACACACACACACACACACACACACACACACACACACACACAGCTCTGGCTGTCTCTCTCCTCGCATTGCACTTCCAAAACGGTGACTTCACAGGCGCGCACAAACCGCCTCAATTACCGCCGCAGCTTAATGTCTTCTTTGTTTTGCGGGCCTGACAGGCATCTCTTCCTCCGTTCGAGCGGCCGCCGCCACCAGTCCCCGCGCCACACGCGCTCCTCCTTCTTCTCCGTGTGACCCTCTTTTGGTCTTCGCCATTTTGGAGCGGCTGCTGACACGAGAGGCAGACACTTTTTAATTAGGCAGTGGCACAAACGCCTTCACTCACGCTATAAATACAGTCCCTGCAGAGGCGAGCAAAAGCACGAGATGGGACCTGGGGCGATTGGGGGGGAGGCAATACCCCCTCTTTAACGCCTTTTAAAAAGAGAAACATAACAAACGAAAAATCCGAGTCCAAACATAAAACGTGTGTGTCGGGCTAAAAAAAAAAAGTACACATCCTCCCATCCATCCACAGGAAGTGGGAAGAGGACCTTTCAAGAAAAACAATCCCATCTTGCCCTTTACACTCAGCTGTAGGCGCTCATGGCGTGTGTTATGAAAGCGCTTGTTCGCAAGCTCCGGGTCATTACCGGCAATCATGGACAACTTCCACCCCACTTCCCCACTTCCAGTATCCCCCACGACCAGAGGTGTGGTGACTTTTAAGGTGCACTGGGCCTTAGCACCCCACACACACACACACACAGGCCGCCTCAAACCTCTCCTCCACCCTCTGAGAGCAGGCATAGCTTATAGCTTTAGCTTCAGTTTTTAGCCTGCTTTTCTATGGGCAACGCTCAACAGCCATGACAGCTGTTTGCTACTGTGCTGCCAACGGATTAGGGAGTGTATTCAGAACGAGTTTGGCAAAGGGGGCTCCATTTCATACTAAAATGCGAGCGGCATCTCCTGTTCGATTTCAACGAGGAAAAGCGTCCCTTTTTTCCCCTGTGAACAATGCGATGCTTTAACACTGGGAATGTGAGCGAGGCTTTGGGGGGGGACACGGTGCGCGGTGAGGTGCAGAAAGGACGAATGAGGGCGAAACGCTTCACCACCGAAACAGTCCTGGGGACAGCAAGCCATCTGCTGTGATGATGAGACAGCCATTCAAGGTATCTAATGGAAAATTACAATACAAACAAACGCAAAACACATTTCCTTAAATGAAAAAAAAAAGTAAAAAAAAATAAAATAAAAAAAAACATTAAAACAAACACCCAAGGCCAAACTCCACTGCACCACATTATGAGTGCGAGCGCCGAGGGTAATTTCTGAATGAACTGTTTTCATTTCCTTTCCTGCTGTTTTATTCATTAGTTGGAGGAATCTTAGCAAGTCTAATGCGGCCCCGGCACCGGTGCTTAAATAGAGGGGGCGGCCTGCTGGGGATGATGAGGGCAGATAAGCGGCCATGCTGCCCCACTGCCTGCCTGCCTGCCAGCTCACTGGTGTGTGGCTGCCACCCCGGGCTGCTGGGTGCCACACTGGAGCAGTAGGGCTGATAAGAGTGTGTGGTGTGTGTGTGTGTGTGTGTGTGAGAGTGTTTATGTGTGTGTGTGTTTGTTTTCAACTGCATTATATTTTGCGTGAGTGTGTTAAAGGGCAACAATGTGTGAGACGGAAAGAAATAAGGACATAAAGACAAGACAGGGTTTGTTGAGATAGAACCTTGGAAAGAGACACACACACACACACACACACACACACACACACACACACACACAGAGAGAGAGAGAGGGCGGGCCAGATCTACCCCTGTTGTTAGTGGGAGGGAAGCCCCGGCTCCAGGCCTGGGCCCATATATCAAATCTCCCACTGCGCTGTGCTTCGGTCCCCGCTGTGCAAATTTGTCCAATTAGACACGGCCCCACGGGGTGGAATTCAGTGTGAAATGTGTCTGCCACTGTCCACAGATTAACCAACAATAAAGGCCATTTCACAGACACGCCGATTTACACCCTGCCATCAGTGGCAGAGGAGCGGGGCAGGGTAATGGGCAGGGCCAGAGTGGACCGAGGGCAATGGTCTCCTGACCCCCACACACACACTCCACATCACCCCTGACTCCACAAACACACTACAAGCCTGTGGTGAGTGTGTCACTGTGGCCCTTAAAACACGTAGCCACAGAGAAAACATCCATACACACAAAAATGCTCCGAAACACTCCTAAACACACAAATATGAACACACACGCATAAGTATACACAAACGCATAAGCATACCCAACACACACACACAGAGTAAACACACAATAAACACACACACACGCTTACATACCCATGTTTGTACCCATATACTCACTAACACATCTTCCCATCCACCCACCCCAAGCACTAATTGCTTCAGGTGTCTGTCTGAGCTCTTCTTACATCCTGCTGGTCTTTCTGACACCAGTGGTCATGCGTTGTGATATAAGCCCACAGCAAGCCACCGAGCTTAACTCCATAAGAGCCTTACACGTGTCATAGGAGGCCAGGTGCCAGCATCAATGCAATTTCATGTCTAAGAGCCTTAACCAACACAATACACCCCCATACACACACATCACACACACACACACAGACACACCAGTCATCAGTAATCACAATGTGGAGAGCAAGGACAACAAAAACGGCACTCAGATTACCTGAGTTCACCGGGCTAAATTACAGTATGATTGTGACGCTTATGAGAGATCACGAAAAAGTGTTAACAACAACAACAACAAAATAAAGTGTGAAATCTACGTGTATAATGCTGCGCCTGAATTTGGAATAAATGCTAATTCACTAACCAACAACATAATTAAATCGGAACTAAACCGACTAAGTCATGCAAATATTGCGGCAAATGACGACTAAATTATGCTGCAAATTTTCACTCAAGCGCCGCATGGGTCCTAAATTGACACCACAATGTAAAAAAGGAATAACGCTTTTCAGAAAATAAAAAAAAGAGAAAAGCCCTGCACACCTGACACCTGGGAAAGACTGATGATCTGACGATTCAACACAGACATCCTGCTAGGATAAACAAGAGTAAATAAGACGCTGGAATAAACACAGACAATATTAGGACACTTGGATGGGAGAGAGAGGGGAGACACTGAAGGAGGCAGGAAGACACTGAAAGAGAGGCAGGAGAGAGAGAGAGAGAGAGAGAGAGAGAGAGAGAGAGGAGAGAGAGAAAAAGAGCATTTGAATTCTCAGCTGTTTCAATCATCTTTTCCAATGCTCCATTACATCTGGTTTGGACAAACACACAAGAGATGAACCCAACAAACTGAATGAAGTCATCCACTGAGGGACGAGAACAGTCGGCCAGGGCCTCATCCTGCTGGAGACAGACAACGCTGTGTGTGTGTGTGTGTGTGTGTATGTGTGTGTGTGTGTGTGTGTATGTGTATGTGTGTGTGTGTGTGTGTGTGTATGTGTATGTGTGTGTGTGTGTGTGTGTGTGTGTGTGTGTGTGTGTGTGTGTGTGTGTGTGTGTGTGTGTGTGAGTGTGTGTTGAGCTGGGCTGTGTGTGGGGCAATACTGTGGGCATATTTGGGTGGAATGAAAAAAGAGAGAAGGGAAGGCTGAAAGTGGGTCATTTGGTTAGAGGCCTGATAAGAGGAGCTAGAATCAACAGCCAGGATTACCAGGGAACCCAGAGGATTCTCCTGAGTATGGCACAGAGTTTGTGTGTGTGTGTGTGTGTGTGTGTGTGTGTGTGTGTGTGTGTACTTGTATGTGTTTGTGTTAGTTGGCATGCATCTGAATGTGTGCACGCTTTTGCAAGTTTGCATGTGTGAGTGTGTGTGTATGTGTACTTGTATGTGTGTATGTCTGTGCTCATGTGTAAGTTTGTGCATGTGAGTGAGTGTGTGTGTGTGTCGAGAGTCAAGAGCGAGAGAGATAAAGAGATGTGAGGGAGTGTGTGTACACTATGGACTCAGAAGAGAAAAGCAGTCATCCCTCCCCAGTGCCAGGGCTCTGCCCCTCTGCCCCCAGCACCATTGCCTATGAGCGGGTCAGGCCAACCGGCGGGTGCGAGGGCGGGACTGTTGTGACAGATCTGGACATGTTATCTGGTGAGGTAAATCCGCCTAAACCTGGCGCTAATGTCTTCGGGGGTGAAAGAGATTAATAAGGAACGCTTCCAAAGGCTTTAGCGCAGTTAAGAATCTTAACTCATTTAACCTCCTCTGGAGCACAATCAAATCAGGACATGGGGACGACGAGGACCACCCCCACTCGGTCTGCAGGACCCCTGCCAGGAGCGGTGTTTGATTTAGCCATCAGGTCCTGTAGTAGGTCAGGTCCAGCCTACAGACACAGGCAGCGATACAAGCTCCACCTGCAATCCGCTCACAGCATGCACTGCCCATCCATCTCAAATTCATCTACGGATCTGTCTGTCGGTCTCTCTCTCTGTCGGTGTCCACTTACCTCTCTTTTCGCCTATCTGTCTGTCCCATCTATCTATCTTTCTTTGTATCTATTTATCTGTCTGTCAATCTATCAATCACACTGTCAGCTGCATGTATCTATCCTGCCATCTGTCTGTCTAGTCATTGATCTGCCAGTCAATGCAGTTATCTGTGCATCTACACCAGCCATTAGGTCTAGAAGATGCTGCTCTCTCTTTCCATTGTGAAGCTCAGGGTGGAGCGTGGCCATTATTAGGCACATCCTTAATAATTCTAAACCATAAAAATATGTATTTATCTTTTTTTTTCGTGAACATCACTTCATCCATGTAGACACTGGAGTCAGTGATTGGCAACACAAAGGGGTGAAGTGTCTGAATAGACTAGCGGGGGCATAATGTCTTTTTTGTCCTGGCTGTGTCTCACCAGGTGGGCTGCTTTTAGAGAACTGGTGCTAAGAGCAGACGGCCAGTCAGACGGAAGGACGGCACAGAGGCCGCTCCTGACGAGGGAGCGTGGGAGGATGACAGAGAAACATGGAGAGAAAGAGAGAGAGAGAGAGAGAGAGGAGAGAGAGAGAGAGAGCGAGAGAGAGGTGCTCTTTCATGAGGGCCAAGCCAACTCTTTTCGCACACTTCATCACTAAAAGGCATATCTGAGAATAACATCCCATTCACAAAAGTCAACTGTCCCTGAGGCCATTAAAGGGGTAAGAGCAAAATTATGATTATGTGTTTTTTCCCCTGATGGCTAACCCTGATGGGTAAAAATTACAGCAAAATTAATGTTTACGATTTGGACAGAGCACAAAATACTGGCGTCGCTCTCTTATATATATTCTTCAAATAGAAGATCATTTAAAAAAAACACGGTATAATAAACACACAACCTACTCGTATGACAGACACAAACAACAAACCGTGCGTTACCTGCCAATAAATGAATAATCCAGACCAAGGGCTGCGTTTCATATTACCACCAGCGTTTGTAAATAAAAATAAATCAACCCCTCGCTCACAAATGAGACGTTTTATTGAAAAATACAATTATGCACGAGTTTGGCTAATCATGACCAACACAATGCAATCAATAGCCTAGCTTGTCCTGTGTAACAGAGATTTGGCATCAGTATTGTGAAAGGCGAATGCCAACATCCTGACATCGGCGGAGGTAAACACATATAATCATTCACGGCTGGTCCTTTTTTCCCTCTCGAGCTGCCCCACCCTGTTGAGATGCGAATGCATCAAGTCAGGCCTCCTTAGCTCCCCGGTCTAATATTTCCTTAATGTAATGGAGTTTGATCTGGGGTGTCGGATGTCCGATATTGTGCTGTTTTATTAGCGTAAAGACCACTGAGGGGCTCTCGGGTTTGCTCAGACCCGGACCCTCTATCCCTGCGCAACCCCCCCTGTGCTAGACACCGTTGTTAAAGGTTGTCTGTACAGTCCAATAACCACAGACGAATCTCCACTCTGAGGGGGTGGGAGGTGAGGTGGGGAGGGCGGAGTGGGGTGGTCTGGGGTGGGGGTGGGATGGGGTGGATGCAAAATGATACACTCCTAGTGAGTGGGGCATGAGAGAGCGCCATCAGACACTGGATCCGGCCCGGGAGCATCGACGCCGGTCCCTTCAGACCCAACCGACCCCCCACACACCCACCATCCAAACACAGACACACACACACACACACACACACACACACACACACACGCACGCACGCACACATGCGCATGCATGAACATGCGCACTGATGCAAACACTCATCAAACACGTTCCCACAGAGTAGCAAAAGCACACACACACACATCCTTTCACAAACACATCTCCGAGCCATCACAAACACTTGCGAGCATACGCACACTCGCTCTCACTCTCTGTCCCTCACACATACACACAGACTGTCTACAGACACCCTCACACACACAAACATGTCCACAGACACCATCAGGCGCCCAGACAACTGTTTCCCTGCTCCGCCCTACAGACAGAACTCAGCTTGCAGTGCATTATTGAGTGTTTGGGGGACGCCGGAGTGGTCTGCCAGGCTGTCAATAACAGAGCAGATCCTTTGGACCCACCAGCAAACACAGCCCAAGTGTTACTGTGGCCGGTCATGGGTGCATTGCGATTGGATTGCAAATCTGTCAAAGGGTGGCCATTTTTCCTCCAAGGGGAACATGGAGAAGCCCAAAGGCAGCTGGGAGGAGGTGCGGTCTGGTCTGGTCTGGTCCCCCTTGGCACCAGCCCTGTCAGACACTGGCATCTGTAGGCTGGAGATGTGACTAGAGCAGCCAGATGTGTGGAGGAGCGATAGCACACAGCAGCTCAGAGAGTGGGAAGTGCCCTGTAGGAAACATGTCAGCAGCCAGCAGGAGAGGGAGTGACTGAGAGAGAGCCGACTCTACATGGAGTGAGTGAGTCTTGAAATAATGGGACATTCTCCACTGAGAAGGATATGGGGTGAGAAGGGGGGGCAGTGAAGAAGGGAAAGTGACCCCTCCCCAACACACACACACACACACACACACACTCCTTCCCGGCTCTCCAGCAGTGATGGGTGACGGTCTCGGCTGACTCATCCCTCTCCTGAGAATCCCCCCCCCTGAAATCAGCCCCTCTTCTGTGAGCTCTTCCTGGGAAAAGGAATGCCGGCCGCACTGGGAAGACTACTCTGGGTCAAGATGCCAGCTGAGGTATTCGGAGGGGCTTTCGCCTCCCAGGAACATCCCTTCCCTTTCTCTGATGACCAACGAGTGAGGATAGGGTGGAGTGGAGGGTGGGGTGGGGGTGTAGGGGTGGAGGGTGGGGTTGTGGAGGGGGCAGGACGTGCTGTGAGACTGGAAGAGAACTACAGACGCCAACAACCAGCCAAGCCATTGAGAATCTAAAAACAATAGCAAAACAAAAACGGCTTCCAACACAATCCACCAGAATTCGCTCCGACGGTTTTAGATCCATTGTGTCTTTTGTGCCCGTCTCATTTTTCTGTGTGTGTTGGAAGGATGGGTTAGAGAGTGCAAAAGTTCAGCCCCATTCAAAAATAGGCAGTTTTATTTCAGCGGTGCCTCGGGACAGTGCAGAGTCCAGTAAGTGTAAATAGTGGAGCTGTGTGCTCAATGAGCCAGAGAGCACTGAGGGATTCTGGGAGAGGTTCCGGCTCGGCACCTCACACTCGGCCGGATGAGTCAGCGGCGTTGGAACCCGTCAGCCGACCGGTCATGCCAAGTGGACGACAAATCTTTGGGAAATTCCAGGATTTTTTTTTTTCGCTGCTAGAGAGTAGAGTCGGAGAGTAACGCCAAAAAGCGCGGAGGACGACTGCAGGCCAATCATTACAGCTCCGCCAAGAGAGACCCTGCTGGTCTGACAGAGAAGATGATGGCTTCTACAGTGGTGCAGTTCCCACATACTAGCCTTAGAAGGGACGTGCACCAACCCAACAGACCGACACACCTGCCCGCAGTGGCTGATAGATGGGGTCATTGTCTCAGGTCAAATGCAGGAGGGACAGCTTTCTCTGCACTCGAGTTAGGGTGGGGTGGGGGGGGGGGGCAACCTTGTGGCCCCTGGGGCAGTTGAGACGGGACGTGGCTGCACAGTGATCCCATCCAGGTTCGTCTGACCTGTCTCGTGGATAACGGATAGGCACCAGGGCATGACGCTGACAGTTCCGACGACATGTGTCTCGTCTTTTTTTTTTTTTTTTTTCGAGGTGCCCGTCGTCGCGGCGACCGAATCCCGACAGGACCACTCAGTCACCCGTTCCCTGCAGGCTGGATCTGCCGATCGGCATGTGCCGAGGCTACCTGAACCAGCGGCCACCTGCCCCGACACTTTAAACTGATTGGGACGACAACTGCAACAGCTGGCCCGGGGATTAAGGCAGGGCCGGCAACAGCCTGCGCAGCCCCCCGGTCTAGTGGGTCACGGCGAGGCATGGCCACGCTCTGCACCTGTCACGGGCCCAAACCCCCACCCCACCGCAACACTCCTCACCCTCCCCACGCCACTCTCAACTCCCTTAGAGACAAGGGTGTTAGGCAGAGTGTAGCGGGCACAACAACCCCCCCCCAACCAACCCCTCCTGCCCCACGCTCCCCACTGTGTCCGAGAGCTGGCAGGATCAGCGGGCTATTAATGGTACTTATCAACACATGCGGGTGCAAAAGGCCCGGCGATTTTACGGCCTGATCCGCGGGTGAAGGCCAATCCCTCCGAGCCCATCTGACTCTCGGCACTGCCACAGCAGCAGCAGCCCATCACACACACACACACATCTCAGCACCCTGCCTGCCTCGCTCTGACGACTCAATCTCACACACACACTAACACACATACACGTATGCACACACTAACACACACACACACACACATTTCAGCACCCTGCCTGCCTCGCTCTTACGACTCAATCTCTCTCACACACACACACACTAACACACATACATGCATGCACACACTAACCTACACACACACACACTAACACACATACACGTATGCACACACTAACACACACACACACATCTCAGCACCCTGCCTGCCTCGCTCTGACGACTCAATCTCTCTCACACACACACACACTAACACACATACATGCATGCACACACTAACCTACACACACACACACACACACACACACACAGGCTGTTCCTGAGGCCTCAGTCTCACGATTCCACAGTTACACAGCACAGCTCTGGGCTATTCCTCCTCAGTTTCAGAGCTGCGGTAAACATGGCCTTTTTAAAGACAGCAGGCTCTGTAAGGTACACATTCCTTATTGTACACTGTTGAGTTTACAGCCTGCTGTAAATGGTCTACACAGCATTAATGCTTAAGGCTATAAAAACATTTACCAAAATATTACAAAGTTGAATCTATAACTATTAAATGTTTCAGTTAATTAAATGTTACTATTTTTTTTAATAAAAAGAAACTCAATATGCCCCATTTAAATGTATTTTATTTATCTCCTAATCTGACCTAAATAATAAGGACCGGGCTACTGCTTTATGCTGAAATGATGCTGTAACACTGATCCATTTCAGACAGTGACAGAAGCTGGGAACTGCAACCTGGAACACTGAGCTGTTGTGTGACCTCTGTGTGTGTGTGTGTGTGTGTGTGTGTGTGTGTGTGTGTGTGTGTGTGTGGTGTGTGTGTGTGTGTACTGGTACTGGAGTAGATTTAAGAACCTGAGGAGGGCAGATGGTGGCTGGCTGTGGCTGGGCTGCATTTGACACAGTGCAGAGGTGCTACGTTAGCCCCTGACACTCAAGACGCTACACTCAGCATGCAAGCTCAGGAGGGCCAGGGAGTGTGTGGGAGTGTGTGTGTGTCGTTTGTGTGTGTGTGTGTGTTTGTGGGTGGGTGCATATGGAAAGGAAAAGAGAAGAGAGTAAGAGAGAGAGGTGTGTGTATGCACAAATGCTGCATGTTATTAGTGTGCATGTGTAGATGTTACTGAGGTGTGTGTGTGTGTGTGTGTGTGTGTGTGTATGAGAGAATGTGAGTCAGGCGGATCCTCTGAAGTTTCATAAGGCCACGTCGACTCGTCTCCGCTGAGCTCATGTCTGACCAATCCAACCCAAACATTCCCCCTGTCGCCTTCCAAACTCCCCTGGGTAGCCCGGTGCTAGCATTAGCCAGAGAGAGAGAGAGAGAGAGAGAGAGAGAGAGAGAGAGAGAGAGAGAGAGAGAGAATGGAAAAGGAAAGAATCCCTCTGCAGGGCACAAGGCGCTTTATGACCTCTAGGGTGGGCCTTTTGTGGCGGGAAGAACCTGGCGAAGAGAGGAGAGGCTGGACGCAAGGGCTGCTAAGAACAGACACAGACAGCCCGGCTGCTGGAGCCACACAGCGTTTTTTAAGGGGCGTTTGGTGTGGCGCAGCCTAAAGTCCATCAGGCCTGCAGTGGACATTATGCAGACAACCTGATGAAACCTCTCCGGCTCTGCATGTCAGAGCGCGTGTGTAATCTGCGGCCCCGCTGAAGAAGCCCTGGTGACAGAGCCGCTGGCCGCAGAGCAGACGACGGACGACTCTGTTTACTCTCAGGCCAGCGCCAGTGAGAGAGCAACGCCACACCTGCACGACTCCCAACTGTGCTGCATTGGTCTTCACCTCGCTCTATGCCCCCCCCCTTTCTCTCTGAGGGCTCGGCCCTTCCCTGGGCAGTGATGTTGGCGGTGTCTCTCCCTCCCTCCATCCCTCTCTGTCTCTCTCTCGGTGTGTGTGTGTGTGTGTGTGTGTGTGTGTGTGTCATCCCTGGGCGGTGAGGTTGGCGGTGGTGTAGTGTGATGGTGGCCTGTGCCCGGGTAGGGTTGCAGCGCTGGGCTCCAGTGGGCCCTGTGCACGCCCCGAGTCTTGGGCAGCCGCTCTGAGTGATGAGAAGCAGACCTCCACTCTGCTTCCACTCAGAGAGAGAGAGGGACAGAGAACGTGAGAGGGAGACAGAGAGAGAGAGAGAGAGAGAGAGAGAGAGAGAGAAAGTAAAGAGAGGGAGAGAGAAAGTAGAGAGAGAGAAAGAGAATTCCTGCATCCATGCCCTCCTACCACAACTCAAAACAGAGGAGTCACTCACATTATGGCTCCAGATATGCTGGGCTCCTAACCAAGGTTAGATTACATTACACCTACTGAGGAGAGCGACACAGGGAGGAAGGAAAGGGAGGGAGGGAGAGAGAGGGAGGGAGAGAGAGAGTGTGAGAGAGTGGAGGAGGAAAAACACACAGCACAGCTCCTAATACTGCCCAGGCAGCCTCCTCTGCTGCGCTGAGTTCATAATAGTGGTCATTAAGTGAAAAACGATAACTCAAAAAGATAAAACATGCATGGGGCCATAGGATACACTCTCCTGGTGTTTTCAAAGGATTTTTGCATGATCTGTAAGACTGCTAAAAGACACCATAAAAGCAAACACGCTCTAAAAGGCTCCTCGAGTTGGGTTTTTAAAGGGGGGGATTTTTGACTAGTAAAAACCTACATCAGACTGGAGCAGTAAATGTCACAGGGTCAATTTTCACCAAATATCTGAGCACAGACATGCATTAGTCTGAAGCAATGCAAGTTGTAAAGAGCTGTTGGTCGAGGCAGCTGAGAGACAAAAATGCCCCATAACTCATAACCAGTCATTAGTGGGCTTTTGGGCACCGGTGACTCTAAGAGCAGCGTGCAGGTTAAACTTGTCTCAATATATTATTTCTAAGTTGAAAAATATTTTTTTATGTTTAAATCAGATGAAACTGTGGTTATTTTTGAGAAGTGCTCTTCAACAATCTTTTCCCCCAAATAACATTCCATACATCATAAAAGGGGATTGTCTTTGTCTGTCACTGCCAGGCCTATAAGGTTTTATTTAGCTTTTTTAAACCTCATAACCTGAATAGCCTGCCACACAGGTTAATTAGCAGCAACAGGTGAATCAGTTTGATCTAAATGTCAATTTATTTCTAAAGCACATTTAAAAACAACGGCAGTGTACCAAATTGCTGTACATTAAAAATCAAATAGCAAGATTATAGCATAACATAATACATATAAAAATACCTTGGATCCCACCAACACACATATTACATCATAACGTAATCTAAAGATGCCATGGATTCCACTGATACAACTTCAAAGAGGAATCACATCACATCACATTATGTGAAGGATGGGGACTGTGTGTAACATCAGTCCCATCATGGCCTCTCTTTACCAATCAGAAGTTCCTAAGAGTTCCTAAGAGTTGTGTGATGTAAAGGGCTGGAGAAGCTGCCAGGCAGCTATTTGTTGGCCATTTTGTGTTTTCTATTTTCTACTCTGCTTTCCATAACTCTGCGGCTTCAGCCATTCCTAATTTATGGTTGTCATTAGGATCATGCGATGAACAAAATGGGATTATCCCAACGCTGTCCGCAGGCTTTTTACTTTTACAACAACAATATGAAACACAGACACAAGTTGAATGTGTCTGTGGTAGGTTCACAGTTTTTTCCCTTCTTTCATAGAGTGGGATTGGGAAAGATATCCTGCTTGTTTGAGTCTGTGGGTGATTATGTCGACAGAACAACACTGTGATGAGGTGATGAGTGTTTTTTCGTATGAAAGACAAAGGAGAAATAAAAAAAGGAACGCGTTTACATGTGGCGTAAGTGAGGTGGCTCCGGAGTCTCTTCACCTCTTTCATTTTGTCTCTCACGAACACCGTTAGCCAGCAGCTCATACGAGAGAAAGAGAGAGGAAGAGAGAGAGAACGAGAAAGAGAGAAGAGAGAGAGAGAGAGAGAGAAGAGAAAAAACATTAACCCCCCACTACGAACGACAAACTGGAGCCATGACTTGGGCACTTCACCTTCTTTTCTTTCCCTTTGTGCTCTGCAGACACGCAGACAAAGAGAGAGAGGAGGAGGAGAGAGGATTAGCCAGGGAGAGGAGAAAGCTCCTCAGACTGAGAGGAATGTCACTGAGGAGAATTGAGAGGATCAGCACACACACTCACTCACTCTCTCCACTGGAGTTCCACCATCTGGGGGCATCCTCAAGTGTGTGTGTGTGTGTGTGTGTTTGTGTGTGTGTGTGCATGTGTGTGTGAGTGTGAGTGTGTGTGTATGCCTTGCGTACGAGTTTGCAGAGAGGTGGCACTAGGGGCTAATGCAAACACAGAAATACAATTGTTACATACTGTATACAATTAGTAGTCCATTCAGTTTAAAGTGGGGGTTTGCTTGTAGTGGTCCCTACCCTAGCTAAGCCTTGTGTCCTGCTGGTCATCCCCTGAGCGTTTGCTCCCCAGGCCTCGGCGGGCCACACTGTGTAAGGGCCAGCTCCAGTATCAGAGGCAGGAGCGCGGCTGGGTGGTCCCCCCGGCCAGTGGCCCCGGCTCCGTCGCAAATCACGACGCTAATTGCGGTAATTCTACACATGGTGACAGTTTTAGCCTGCCGAGCACGCGGAGCCAGTGGCACGGCGCAGGTCACCGCCAAGGGGAAGTGCTCGCGTGTCGGAGCTTTCTTTAGGGCCACGCTACCCAAGGCTGCCATACATCACCCGAACCCAGCCCCCCAACCCCCTGAGCTCCTGGACAACAGGAAGGAGAACAAACAGTGACCAGGAGCCGCCATGAATGGGTAATCACCAGAGTTTGTCGCTGATAGAAAAGAAGGTGTTTTTTTCTTTCTTTCTTTAAACATGAGATGGAGAGCCAGTTGGTCCATTTCAACCTTGAGAAAAGCCAGCCAGACCCTCTTCCCCCACCCCCCTCACCCACCCTTTCTACACCCCCCCTCCATCAGGTGGGGCTACTGCTGACAGCCACTCTGATCTCCAGACACTCCCGTTAACCTTGGACTAGATGACATCACCCCCCCCCCACTCCCACACACACACACACACACACACACACACACACACACACACACACACACACACACACACACATCCCTCTCCCCTGGCTAGGACTTCTCTTGCTCTCACTAAGCAGATCTGATTAAATCTCGAGGCACCAAAGAACTTCCTATAAACTATAAAGCAGAGAGCTTGCAAAGGACATCAGCAATCCCCCCCTGTCCAACTTTTAGTCTTAACTTTTAGACTTGAAATAAGATCTTTGCTGCTGGTAATATATTTCTGACACTGTGCAATAGTGTATATGTGCGTATACATAGAAAAACAGCAGTTTCATGAGCTTGCAGTTGGATGGAAACAGTAGTAAAGCTGAGGATCTGTATTAGTGGCAATGGAAGGGCGGCGGTGTGGAGAGCTGTAAATGGCCCAATTTGTAATGGGCCCGGCTGGAGAGTCGGTCAGGACTGGACACACACACACACACACACACACACACACACACACACACACACACACACACACACACACACACACACCACACAGATGGGAAAAGTGGTTCTGGCGAGCCGGTCGGTGGCTGGCCTGAGGTGCCCCGGCTGGAGCCAATCAGGAAGCTGACGTTCCCCTCGTTTCCGACAGGGAAGGTGACAGCTCCCCGGAAGATTAGCCAGACCACCTAGAAAATGGTAAGGGGGAGAGAGCGGCGCTTAAACGGGTTTGATTATTATGCCTGCGCTGGCTGCCAGTGCTATATTTATCCGTTCCCATAAAGACGGGCAGAAAATAAGACTTGGGAATGGCCTGGCCTCGTTGGTGCGTGCTGAATGGGGGGGGTTGCTGGGGGTTGTTAGGGGGAGGAAGTGGCGCTTCACCTCAGACAGTTCAGTGTGTGTTTAAGGGTCGCTTTGGTCAGAGCTGTCGCACAGCCCGGGATAATAATAGGATGTGTTGTGTGTTTGTGATGCAAACAGGGCCCTTCCCACGTTTCACTGGTTGGTGTCATTTGTACGAGTTTGGACCCCATGAAGTCCTTCCCTCGAGAATCTACAGGCTTGTCATCGCAAAAAAAAAGAGAAGAGAAAATAAATAAATACATAAAAAAAACAACACACGCACAGCCCCCCCCACCCCCACCCTCCCCTCCCCTCTAGTTCACATCACTCCCAGGGACAGACAAGCACATTCCTTGTTTATCTTCACATATAAATAACTTTGGGAAGATGTCGATCGATACTTTCCCTGCGTCAAAGTGTCACAAAAGCCCCCAAAAGAGAGAGAGTGGGAGAGTGGGACAAGGGGACGGATGGATGGCCAGAGGGGAGGGAGATGTGTGAGCATTTCAACAACACCAGTCAATGAAAACAGAACACGGTCTCTGTGATGACTCGGCGTGGGCTGTTCCCATGCCTCCAACCCTCTACGGTCAGCATGCGCTGATAACTCTAGCAGTCCGATATTAGGCCTGGGGTGGTCAGATGGCCGCCTGGGCTGCCGAAGAGGCCGGTCCGCTGGTGGTTTTTCTGCGTTTAATAAACCCTAACGGCAGTAGGAGAGGCGCGGGACCGGGACACATGAGGTTTTCTGCTTCTGCTGCATGGCTTGGCTTGGCTGTGGCGTCTTCTCTCTCTCTCTCTCTCTCTCTCTCTCCTCCTTCTCCCTCCTACCGTCTCTC
>NC_063203.1:7555416-7572916 GCF_017589495.1 Alosa alosa | reverse complement strand
TCTAGTCGTTCGGACCCGACCCCCGGCCCGACTCGGCCCGGCTCGGCCGCCGTTCCCAGGCCGGTGCCCTACTTCCCAGCGCTGACCCCGCGGCTTCGGCCCGTGGCCTCTGCTGGACGAGCCGTTCCCAGGCCTCAGGCCTCCCAACACTCTCTGCTCGCCTCCTCTCAGCTCCCAGATGTGGCCTAGGCTGCCCCCAAACACACACACACACACACAGTGGCAGGGCACAGCCGCAGCCTAGTATCTGAGAGAAAGCGTATTAGTTGGTCAGGTTGAAAATGTATAAAATAAATCATCTTCAGCATATGCTGTAGCAACTTAGACTTATATGGATAATATCCATACATTGGAATGAGATTATTCTCTATAAATCATAATAGCACTCCTGCATTCTCTCTCACTCTCTCTCTTCTGCCTGAGAGCTCTGAGCCCCCACCCCCCCCCCCCCCCCACCTCCACCCCATCCTCACCCCCCCACTCCTCACGCTGCATCAGCGGCCTCCCTCAGCGCACAGCCCTCTGATCAAATCTGTCTAATGAGGGGAAGAGCCCACAGGAGGACCACACTCAGCCTGCCTGGCTGCCCTGGCTGCCCGTGCCCAGGTGTGGGCTGACACGCTGGGGGCTGCCCCTCAGCTAGGCAGGGGGTGAAGGTGTGGTGGAGGGAGAGTGGTGGTGGTATGTGTGTGTGTGTGTGTGTGTGTGTGGGGGTGTTAATTTAGTCGTCTGACTGGCGGGGTGCTGGAGCAAGGCTGGCAGGGGGGTGGCGGCAGTAGTGCCTGGCTCGGGTGGAGGAAGGGAGAGGAGGAAGAATAGGAGGAGAGAGGGAGAGAGAGAGAGAGACAGAGGGAGAGAGAGAGAGAGGGAGAGAGGAGAGGAGGGTGTTCATGTGTGAGCGAGCGGAGGAGACACCTCGACAGAGCTGCCACGCCGGCCAGGCGAGCCGAGGTGTCACAAGCACTCGCTCTGCTCTAATAAGGAGCCGCCTCCGCGCCGCCCACACACACACACACACACACACACTTCCTCTGACAGACACACACACACACACACACACACACTTACAGTTCCTCAGACAGAGCAGAGACACACACACACATACACAGGAACAGTCTCCTGCAGGCACACACATACATTCGCTCACACCATCTCAACCACAAACACACACACACACACAAACACACACACCCTCTTAGACAGAGACACACATACATAACACAGTTTCCTTTAGGCAGACACATATACACATATACTCACTTACACACACACACACCCTCTTGGACAGAGACACACATATATAACACATATACTCACTTACTCTCTATAACACACACACACACCCTCTTAGACAGAGACACATATATATATATATAACACATATACTCACTTACTCTTTATAACACTCACACACACACACCCACACACACACACACACAGAGAGAAAAGCAGAGGGGAAGTGTGTGAGGCTATGGGCATGTCAGGCTGAGACAGTGAATGCCATTGTGTGGAGCAGTGCTGTGCTGGGAAGAGAACTGGAAAGAAAAAGGTCACGCCGAGCTTCATGCTCTTTTAATCAGGGCTGGGCGTCAGGAGTGACACACACACACACACACACTCAGAGGGGGACTTGAGAGAGAGAGAGTGTGTGTGTGTGTGTGTGTGTGTGTGTGTGGTCTGGGGGGGCAGCATGTCATTCCTGGCTCCCGCGTCACACATCTGTCCTGTGATGGTTTCTGATGGACTGCCATCCGATAATACAGACTCGCCTGGTGTGGGGGAGCCCATGGGACAGCATGTGCACACACACACACACACACACACACACACACTCATATACACAGACACACACACACACACACACACACACACACACATCATATACACACACACACACACTCATATACACACACAGACACAGACAAAAACACACACACACACACACACACACATCAAGGGGTGTGAAAAAGGTGTAGACTTTACCACAGGCCTGTCATCTTCGAGGACTCAAGCCACACACTCATACAGACACACAGAGACAGGCGCACGCACACACACACACACACAGAGTGTGACTCACCAGTGTGTCGTGGCTCTGAGGTGGCGCCTCAGTCTGAGCACACAGCGGCAACACGACGCGGCGGCCGAGCAAACCGAGTGAGCGAGTGTCACGCTGCCAAAGCTGAATAACTGGGTGACACGGCGGCTTCTACGCCGACGGAACAACCTACAAATGACCTTGACCGACTCCTATTCCCTCTCCCTCTCTCTCTTTCTCTCTCTCTCTCTCTCTCTCTGAGTGTGAGTATGCAGAGTGGTTGTTGAGGTTTGGGTGTTGCCGTGTTCTTTTGTCCAAACGTGTGATTGTGTGTGTGTGCGTGTGTGTGTGTGGTGTGTGTGCTTGTGTGTGTAGAGAGAGAGAGAGAGAGAGAGAGAGAGAGAGAGAGAGAGAGAGAGATGAAATGATGGAGTGTGAATGCTGGGAGGAATGAGAGAGCTAGGCAGATCCAGCCCAGGCCAGATAGGGGCAGCTGATGCTGAATACGGAGCGTGTCCACAAACACAAACCGACTCCACAACCACAGTCAGCAGAGGACATGACTTCAGAGAGAGGGAGGAAAAAGGAGAATGATAGAAACATGACAATGAAAAAGAAAAAAGAATGAGACCGAGAGAGCAAAAAAAAACCCGAAGCAAGCAACTGAGAGAGAACAAGAGACAGAGTGAGAGAAAGAAAGAAAGAAAGAAAGAAAAGAAGAGGAGTGAACTTGAGGTGAGAGTCTCCCAAGTGAGAGGATGTGGTGTCCAGGGATGGACACATACACACACACACACACACACACACACACACACACACACACACACACACACACACGAGCGCGCACACACACACACACACACACACACACACACACACACTTCTGCTCTCTGCAGGGCAACACACACTCTGCGACAACTCACACCCATCTATTAGCGTTCCATCTCCATTTCACAATCAATACACGTCTACGCCCATGAAAATAATATTTCCTATACCGTGAGGCATTTCAGACTTTTCCATTATTTAAATCCTTTAAAGGATTTTGACTTCTGAATTCTGAACTGAACAGTTGATGATGATGACGATGATGATGAGAATGATGATCAGGATAATCAGGAGGAAGAGGACAGTATAAAGTTGTGCATTGCATGAGTGGCATAGATGATATGCAGAAGGATATGATGGAATTATTCAAGCATGGCGGAGAGGAAACGTGTATGAATAGCCAGACACACACCAGCACAGGCTGTTCAGAGGAAGTGGAGTGGGTGGAGGGTGGAGGGTGGTCACACAGCAGGGTGGGGCTGCAGCAGTGCGGCTGGTGGGGTGTGCGTTTGGGGGGTGGGGGCTGTAGCTGGGTGTGATTTACATGGGGCACCCCTCGTTTCTCACTGTGAAAAATGGCCCGAGCACCAGCCCCCGCTGGAGTGGGCTAAATGTGGCAAACTGACTAAACAAATGTTTGGTTCCCATGCTTTCCTATTTACCCAGCGCTATTTTGGAACGGGCCCCTGCTCTGCTCTGCTCTCCCCAGACCCTGCACCATGCCTGCCTCCCTCTCCCTCTCCTCTCCTCCCCTCAGCAACCCTCTGGGTTATGTGAACCGCCACAGAGAAGGGGGGAGAGAGAGAGTGACACAGAGAGAGAGAGAGAGAGAGAGGGAGAGAGAGAGAAAGAGAAGAGAGGAAAAGAAGGATGAGAGGGTTGCAGAGAGAGAGAGAGAGCTGGACGGAGAAGAAGAGGAGAGAGACAGAGAAGAGAACAGTACCCGGCCAAGTGGACTGCTGTGGAGAGGCTGGGGGTCGGAGGGATGGACAGACCATTGGAGTGGTCCGGTTCAGTGAGCCCACGCCATCCCCACTGACTGTGTGGCCGTGGAGGCCGAGGAAGATGTAGGAGGCGGGGTGATGAATGAGGGATGGGGTGGGCTACTTGAGAGGATGGGGGTGGGGGGGGGTGGGTTGGAGCATGGAGATCTGGAGGAGGGGACAAATCTGTGTGTGTGTGTGTGTGTGTGTGTGTGTGTGTGTGTATGTGTTGGTGGGGGTGTACTGAACGGGGGCCAAGGCTTGCACTTCTGCTTCCTGACCTGGCAGTCATTCACAGAGACCCTGCTAAGTGCTATTTCCTATATACACTGGCTTTTCATAACAATCTCACCGCACTGCCTTCCTCTGCGCTGGGATTCGCTCCGCTCCGCTCGCCCAGGCTGCTCCCGACGCCTCCCCGACTCTCCGCTACACTCCCACCTCTTCTCCTCTTCCACCCTCTCTCTCTTTCTTTCTCTCTCCCTCTATCCCCTCTTCTTCACCCTTCTATGTTCTTCTGTGGTCCTCCACTCCTCTCCTCCACTCCCCCCGTCTCTGTGTCCCTCTCTCCGTCCCCCTTCCTCCCTTGCGTAATCTCGCTGCGTGCCGGGCCCCCATGTGGACACCATCAGAGGAGTTTGGCTCTAAACAAACCCCTTTTTAAACGTGTCCCAATCTCATCCTGAGAGGCCCAGATAAAAGCAGACCATTTTACAACCACTGAACCCTTTGTAAAGTTGCTCAGAACACACACACACACACAAAGACACACACACACACACACACACACACACACACACACACACACAAACTCTCTCTCTCTCTCTCTCTCTCTTACATACACACACAAAAAGCTTTAAAAAGAAGTGACAGAAAAAGAGAGATGGAGGTTGCATATTAAGTTCTGGGTGTCCAGCGCGGTCCACTCTTTCAAAAGCCCCGAGTATATCTCTGAGAGAAGAGACCAGTTGACTGGGTGACTGAGAGAGGGGCGGATCACAGATACCACTGGAGGAGTTCCATGCCTCCCTGGATGAAAGCGCTCTGTAATCTTCACCGCTAATTGCCACAGTTATCGGCAGAGTGGACCCGAGGCCTGGACGAATGGCGGCGGGCCGGCGGCGTCCATCAGGAGTGTCCTGTTCTCATGAGCGTGTGTGTGTGTGTGTGTGTGTGTGTGTTTCCTGATGGATGACCCCGTCAGGCGAGGAGCGCCAGCGCTGAGCCTTTAAAGGATGTTCCTGTTTGACTCTGGGCTGCAGGGTTAAACCCCTCTAAATAAATCTACAGTAATGGAGCCCTGTTACTGTAGGTGGTCCTCACACACACACACACACACACACACTGGGCTTTCTCACACGCAGCGAGACGAGATGAGATGAGAGGTGAGGAGAAACGAGGGGGAGGCGAAGGACGAGAGGAAAAGAGGAGTAAATGAGGACTGCGATGGGGAGAGGTGATGATAATGACCATGATGACTACAGTGCTAATGGGGATGATGACAGCGAAGACTGGATGCAGTATTTCTTTCCACTGTCTTACCCAGAACAGTGGAGGAACACCAACCCAGCCAGAGGAGGCACTGAGGCCCTGATTGGACTCGCTTGCCAATGCACAGACGCTTGGCTGTTCTTATTATACTTTTGAATCAGCTTGGAGTCTGAACTTGAGCAGTCGATGAGTTGTCCACTCGATCACAAAGACAGAGGACGGCGTACAGAAGCACGTGTACACCGGAGGATGGAGAAATTCACGAGGACGGAGCGTCTGAGGAGAGGAGAGGAGAGGAGAGGAGAGGAGAGCAGTGGAGGCAGCATTCCTCCACCCGCCAGCACATCATCACATCCTGACACCCCCCCCCCCTCCCCCCACCACCACGCTCCAAAAAAAAAAGGGAAAAAAGAGCATCTAGAGTTCAGAGAAGCTTTTTGCAGCCTCCTCAAAATGCACACACAAGCACATGCGCGCGCACACATACACAGACACAGACACACACGTACATACACACACGTATACACACACACACACACACACACACACACACACACATACCAGTAGCACGGGCCAGACATCCTATTAATGTGATTTACCCCCAGAAGACAGGAGGAGACAGTGAAGAATGAAACACGTCCCGACCACATGGCCTGACTCCAGAAGACGGGGTGGAGGAGGAGGAGGCGAAGGAGGAGGAGGAGGAAGAGGAGGAGGAGGAGGCGGCGACGACGGCAGGGCCTCAGAAGGCCGCAGCAGATGAATAAACAGCAAGCGAGGGCCGCCCCAGGACGACGGACGTGCGGGCGGGCGGGCGGCAGGGAACGCCGATGGTGGCGACAAGGGCTGTGGCGGTGATGAGCCCGCGTGCGAAAGAGCGGCGGAACACACGGCCCGACGAGCCCCTGTCGAGCCGTCTGGAGTGGAGCGGAGAGAGACGGAGCCAAGCCCGAGCGCGAGCTTGAGGCCGCGGGATCCTTCAGCGCGGGGGGAAAGCGCTGGCTTCCCCTTCAAACAGTCTGCCTGCCAGAGCGGAACCCGCAGAGGGGAGAGCAGGGAGGAGACGGCCCCAGTTGATCCAGAGAGTTCAGTTCAACAGTGGGGTGGAGGGGGGGTTTCCCTTTAACTCGGCTGTACTGTACTGATCTGGGACCAGTCGATAAGATGGTTTGGAAAAGGAAGAGATTGTCTGAGGGGAATGTTTTCCACTGTCCCTACGACTGATCTGAGTACAGCGGCAGGGGGAGTGTGATGATTGGGAAGCGTTCAGTACACTCTCTCTCTCTCTCTGGTTGTTTTATGAGTGTGTTCCACTGAGAAAGGCACATCGCCACTGCACTGATGAGGCGGATGTGGGTTAGAGAAAGGGGGGGAGAGAGGGGGGTGTGAGTGAATCCAGGGCCAAACAATTACTGTAGCTAAATGACTTGTGCCCCCACCCTCCCCCCACACCCCCTCCCCTTGTCCCTCTATAACACTCACAGTCCTGCTGGAGCCAGACGGGGCCTGCGACACACTTGCACAATCGGAAACACACAGGCAAACACATATAAACACAGACAAGCAGACTCATACACACACACACACACACAGAGACACACACACAAAACAGAGTGACCCAGGTCACGGCTTTGGTGACCCTGGGATTTGTCCTGCTAATTCAGCCCTTGTGTGGCTGGATTAAAAAGGTGAGTCTTAATTGCGGGCCAAGGTAAGAGCAGAGCAAATGAGCGCGCTCTGCTAACCGGGGGACATGAAGGGCCCTCTCCAGGCCACCTAATGCCTTTATAATAAGCTTTCTGGGAAACAATGACAGTTTCTAATCTTCTCTCTCTGCTTGGGCCTTTATACAAGAGGGGCCCTTGTGTAAACCCCCCCCCCCACACCCCCCTCTTTATTTGGACGAGGGCAAAGCCAAGATGGATGGGGAGACACAACAACTTAATTAAGGTGGCTTTCTTCAGGCAGGAGAGGCACACTTACTTACTGGGGGCAACCGCACAGTCCACAAGCAGTTATTTAGCTAAGATGAGAGTGGAAAACATGGTCTAAGTGCGCCATTGTTTAGGACTATAAGAAGACAATGTTGTGTTTTTTAAAACTACTTTCTGCTTCTGTTTCAGACTGTCCTGATATGGTGCCATGATTCATTTAGTTCACTGACAAATGTTGAGGCTGTTGAAAAATGGCAATGCTATGCGCCGTCACCTCAAAAAAATCCAGTGAGAACTAAGCCCATTATTATTATTTCTAAAGTATCAAGACATCACTCCACTAATAACATCATCAATGGAAGCAGACAGGACTCCGGAGCTGCCAGAATGTTCTTGGATCGGGCGAAATGGACCCCTAAAAATAAACGAGGGGCTTTCCATATGGCGTTGCTCTGCCAAAAGCAACGTTCATGCAAAAACACACACACACGGACACACAAGACACACACACGCACACACACACACACACTCACAGGCACACGCATACACATACAAATGCATCTGCAGGGCTGCAATTAAGAGAAAGCTCAGCTGTGTATTAACCAAGGACAAGCAATAAAGGCCAACTGGTGCCCAGCAGGCCTGTAGCGAGCTACTCGAGACCGCTCCACAGATCCTCTCTCCTGGCTGGGTTAGCTCCCCCTCACACTATCACAACATCCACAGCACCAGCTATTTATACTTTAAACTAGCCGGACACTAGCCCACCATTTTCAGCTTTGTCCAGTTTTTAACTTCCTTTCGATAAAGGCCACATGGAGATCACGTTTGAACAACAGTAGTGTTTTATTACACTAATTACAGTAGTGATTTGCCGCTAACACGCAAAACAAGTGAAAAAAGTGAAGAAATTAGCCTGGATGAAATTAGCCTTCCCTGCTAAATGTGTCAATCAGATGAGGGGCAGACATGCCTACTGAAGCATACAGTACGGGCCAGAGTGGAAGGCAGTGGAAACAGAAGCACGTGAACACGTTCACAGATGGCGTCTGATGCTAGACAGAGAGGGGAGAGGACAGGCTCGGAGCTTAGATGTGAAGGAGTGCAGGCAGCCTGCAGCATCAGACAGGGGGGGAAACGTGCCCTTGGTATCTCTTTGGTGTGTCCCTGGGCATTTGTAATGTTTTGCACAGGCAGCCTTCCGAAGGTCATTCGATCGCTCCTCACCCAGCTGTTTTCATATTTAGTTTCTGTGTCTACACTCTTTTTCTCTTTCTGTCCCCCTCTCTCTCTCTCTCTCTCACACACACACACACACTCGCTCCCACCCCCCCTCCTCCCTCCTTTTTTTTATCTGTCACACTCCGGCAGATTATCACCAGGGGCTAAAGATTATGGAGGAGGTGGTGGTGGTGCCGGTGGTGGTGGTGGGGAGGGAGACAAAAAAATTAAATAATGTGGAATCGGCCAAGCTCTTAATCCCATGGTGTTGGGAAAGGACAAGAGATGAGTGGAGTGGAGAGGAAGAGAGAGGAGAGGAGAGAGAGAGGAGAGGAGA
The DNA here is from genome assembly GCF_017589495.1 of Alosa alosa. Taxonomy (NCBI): domain Eukaryota; kingdom Metazoa; phylum Chordata; class Actinopteri; order Clupeiformes; family Clupeidae; genus Alosa; species Alosa alosa. The sequence goes on along the minus strand of NC_063203.1, from coordinate 7,564,084 downwards.
GAGAGGAGAGGAAGAGAGAGGAGAGGAGAGAGAGAGGAGAGGAGAGAGAGAAGAGAGGAAGAGAGGAGAGGAAGAGACAAGGAGTGGAGAGGAGAGAGGAGAGAGAGGGGGTGGGCTGCCATTTTGCCAGGGTTTCAAACACGGTAGTGGCGGTGGTGAGCGAGCAGACCTGCAGCGCTGCAGGCCCCCACCCCTGGACCAGTGTCCAGCACACAGGAGGGGGGCGCTGATAATGCCACAGCGGAGTGGCGGATTAATGAGGGGGCAGCTCCCAGGCACGCACACACACACAAGCAGCACACACACACACACACACACACACACACACACACAAAGACACACACACACACAGACACAGACACACACACACACACACACAGACACACACACACCACCGGTACTGACAGGACTACTAGTGCTCTGGGCCTCCTGCTGCTGGAGATGGCTCTGTGTGTGGGGCTGGGGCTGAGGCTGGCCTTGGGGGAGCCAGAGAGGAGGAGGAGGAGGTGCCAAGGGTGTGAGATATGGAGCGGATAAAGGGAGCTGGTCACTCAGCCTGCCATGTGTGTCCGTGTGTCCATGTGTGTGTCTGTGTGTGATGAATGTGTTTTAAAGAGACAGCAACAACTCTTAATCAGTGCCTTCCTCTACAGGATGCTGCCTTAGAAATGCTGTATACTTGGACTCAAAAGTAATGTGCGTGTGTGTGTGTGTTTATGTGTGAGCGAGAGGACATATATATATGGAGAGAGATAAAGATGGGGATGCCCACAGGTGGCTGTCGTAGATGACCCCTGCTGGACACCCTCATAGGGACTACCTCCCCATTGCCCCCTAAACTGCCCATCTCTCAACACCCCCATACCCATCTCTATTGCGTGTCTTGCTGCCATCTGCTGTGAGCCTGGCCCCTGTGCTCAGACCACGCCCCCACCTCCCAAATGCCAAAACAAGAGCAGCCAGCACAACCAGCTTTCAGCACCTCTCCAGCAGCCTGCTCTGACGGCTCCATCTCCCAGCCATCAGCACCCTCCCACACACACACACACACACACACACACACACACACACACACACACACACACACACACACACACACACATTCACAAACACATGCACAAACACACACAAACACACAATCATACACACAACACAAACACACACACATGCACTGCCAAAAAGGAGACAGAGAGAGAACTTCACACAGTATAGACACCATGTACTGAAAGGAGCAGAGAGTGGAACAGAGAGAGGCAGAGAGAGAGAGAGAGAGCAAGAGAGAGAGAGAGATAGAGAGACAGAGACACACAGAGAGATAGAGAGAAACTGAGTAAGAAAGACTGACAGAGAGAAAAAGAGAAAGAAAAGGCACAGAGAAAAGACTTTACATTTACATTTATTCTTTATCCAAATCGACTTACAAAAGGAGGACATACAGAGGATGTACATAAAGCAACACACACACACACACACACACACACACACACAGAGGGAGAACAGGGCCGTGCCTGTGTGTGCAGCAGGCCTGGTGAGGCCGGGGTATTCACACCAGCCCCTGACCGCACGCTGACCCTGCAGCCTAACAGCTGCTGCGCGTTTGAAGTCCCCTCACCGCCGATCGGGTTTCATTTGGGGGCTTTTCGGACAATATTATTTAAAGAAATAATCGGCCATATTGGCAGCCCCCACCACCCAATCCCTCAGTCCACATGCTCCCCCTCCAACCACCCCAAGTCATTTTCTCTGCCCCCTCCTGTTTACGCACCCCCCAAACCCCTACAGACCCACACACACACACACACAGTGCCTAATCGGGTGTGTGTAGGGAGTGTATCGTGGGTGCCCCTTGCCCCCTGATGCGCCAGGATCCCTGCTCGAGCGCCACGCCCAGTGTGAAGGCCGCTACCAGGAAAGCCACTATTTCTGTGGGCCGTGAAATGTACCCTCTCCCACAAACACGCTGGCGCGATCGCACAAAGGAACGCGCTCGCAGGAACACACACACACACACACACACACACGCAGTCACGCACGGTGCCATCACAGTGACATACGCATGTCCACACATCCATCTGACACCTGAGCTGTTCCTAACGACACGCGCAAGCACATCCATCTAACACCAGATCCATCGCCAATGACACACACACACACACACACATACTTCTGCCTCTAACTCTTGGCATATGGGCAGATGGAGACAGGTCAAAAAGGTGAGGGACCTGAGCCCCTTATTCTACCTCTGTTTTGCACTCTCTCACTCAAGACAGTATTCTGAGCGCACACACACACACACACACACACACACACACGCACACACACACACACACACACGCACGCACACACACACACACACACACACACACACACGCTATAACAGTAAACTCTGCTGACAGCCAGCCTGAGTCCCTCTCTCTTTCTGTTTCTCTCTTCACAACGAGGAGCGACAACAGTGAGCCAGCTTGTCTAGCCTCAGCTCCCTCCCTCCCTCCCTCCCTCTCTCTCTCCCTCCCTCCCTCTCTCTCTCTCTCTCCCTCCCTCCCTCCCCCTCCTCCTCTTGTGAAGTGCGGGCTCCTCTTAGTGCTGCCGCCTGCAGTGTGTGAGGCCAGTGAGGAGTGATAACAGGGGAGGCAGCCGCCAGTGGTGCCCAGGGGCACAGACGCTCTCCCTCTCTCTCACACACACACACACACACCCCAAACACACAGCCTCCTCTTCTCAAGGAATGACACACACACACAGGCACACACAATAACTCTCTCTCTCTCTTTCATAGACCCACACACATGTGAACACACAGAGACACACACACCTCTCCTTACCACAATAAACCTAATGAAAAATAAAGAGGTCCGCATGAGAAATGTATGAGCACAGATCCTTTATGAGAGTGGAATTAATGGCCTTAACTCTGAGGCCCATGTGTGTGTGGGGGAGTAAGTCAGTCAGTAGGAGGGCGGTAGAGCGGTGTGGTGTGGTGTGGTACAGTACAGTGGCGTCTCCAGCCTCCAGCCCCCAGGAGCTCTTTAATGCACTTACGCTGAGGGGTGAAAACACACGGCTCAAATCCCCGCTCTTGTTTGCAAACGTCACCCAGTGCCAGGCCAGATTATGCTCCCATTACGCAAAACGCCAGCCCACTGCACTCAGAGGAATCCCCACCTCCCCAATACATACGCACACGACACACACACACACACACACACACACACACACACACACACACACACACACGCACACACACACACATATACACAAGCACACACACACACGAAAGCACGCTCGCTCGCCTACTAGACTGGGTGTCGGGAATCACAAGCAGACACATGCAGACAGACAGACGCACAAACCCATGCACACACACACACACACACACAGACGTGTGAACTGTGTCTTTCTTTTCACTCAAATACAAGCATAAACACTGGCTAGAAGCTGTGTGTGTGTGTGTGTGTGTGTGTGTGTGTGTGTATAAATTGCATCTTTTTTTACCAACTGCATTACACAGACAAAACATGAACTTTCTTACACATTCTCACATGATCCAGTTCTATCTTGCACACAAACACACACACACACAGACATACACACACACACACAGAGGTGCCACAAAACGTGTCATTCTTTTCTCATAATGTGCCAACTTTTCCTGACTGCAGTTTTTTCCCCCTCAACACCCTGCTGGCTCCAGCATTCCAGCTCCTTCACCAGATAATCAGTCTTTGTGTGCACACACACACATCTAGAGCAGAGCAGAGCACAGACCAGGGTGCTGGCTAATGTTAAACACCATGCCTGCCCTGTAAGCTTATTAGCTGCAGAGCCCACAGCAGTAACAGTTCCTCTGGTCCACACACACACACACACACACACACACACACACACACACACACACACATACACACTCACACACACAGGATTACATAGAGCTGCCATTTTACTGGTGGGAACAATGTGAGCATGTCTCTCGCCTGCTCTCTCCTTCCAAGGCCTGTCTCACAAGTTCAAGGAAAGTTGAAAGGTGAAAAGGTCGAGGCAGTTGGTTTGCTGGGGCTAGTAGGAAGGGGGCAGACACACATACACACACACACATGCTGTCTGGACACTGTGGTATGGTGTGTGTGTGTGTTTGGGTGTGGGTGGATTGAACCCACTACTCCTCTTCTTTCATCTTTCTCATACTTCTGCTGTCCTGTGCATGGTCACACACACACACACACACACACACACACAACCAGCATCTCAGTTTCTTTCTGGACCTGACAAGAGGAGACGAGTAAGCGAGAAAACACTCAAACTGGCAGCACGCACACACACACACACTTTTTTTCTGTGCTCCAATAAGACAACTGCAAACAGATGGAAAACACATTTACAAATCATACGAGATTTCAAACATATCCTCTTTTCGCCCCGATATTCTATCTCTCACAAGAAATAAATAATGCTTCTAAGAAAACAATTTTGCTAGACGGGGAACAGAAGAGGAGGGGGGGGGGGGCAGCCTGTGATTCTAAGATATGATGAGACCAAATGAGCATGTGATCACATACGCTCACAGAATCCAGCTGAACTGCTGCTAAACTAAACTGTGTGCCAACACAGGAAACACTACAGTGGGAGTGTTGATGTGAGCGCCGCACACACACACACACACGCACACACACACCCACAGGTCCTGTGTTGTTGGCCCTGGCTTATTCCACTCAACACCCCCATAAAGATGACAAAGCCCTGATCAAAGCCGTGGCCTGGCCCCTGGCTCAATCAGAGCAAGGAGTCACTCACAGGGCTGTGTTATAGCACACACACACACACACAGACACGCCGCCGCGCCGCATACGCCGCATAGACGCGCCGCGACACACACACACACACACACTGAATTGCCATAAAAGTACAGTTCTGAGACATTCACACTCTCTTTATCACCAAAATAAACAAAGACAGACACACACACACACACAAAAGGTATTGTAACTGGGCAGCATCAATAATCCTCTCAGAAGCTTTTCACCGAGACTATGGTTGAAAGTGACACTAAACACACTAGGGCTTCAGAGTGTTCACCGTGTGTGTGTGTGTGTGTGCGTGTGTGTGCGTATGTATGTGTGTGTGTGTGTGTTGGTGTGTGTATACTGTAGGGCGGGCTCGTCAGGAGGGAAGCAGAGTTCTCTGTTTCCCCGGCCTTTAAGGAAGAGCAGAGGGGAAGCAAACGGCCGAAAAACAACAACGCTTTAGCACTTCAGAGAGAAAAAAATCTTCTTCCTTAATGGGGAAGACATGCTACCTGAGTGTGATACCTCTGCAAAAGCCATTAGCCAACTGACGACCTGTCAGCGATTTCCATCCCTGACTCTCCTCCTTTCTTCTTCCTCTCTCTCTCTCTCTCTTTCTCTCTCTCTCTCTCTTTCCTCTCCTCTGGTGAGTGTGAGCTGGATAAGGAGGCTAGTGTTTCTCTTGGGGATGAGAGGGTGTGATGGCCCAACATCCCTGACACTGAACTTGAACGTTTGAACTTGCAGGTCTGTGAACGAGCACAAGGGAGGCCGAGAACACACTCGGGGAGCTCTGCTGGCCTCTACAAGCCATTTAAAGCAGAAACACACGCATACACACACATGTTTGTGGGCATACTAAATTCATACATTCTAACAGACAGTAAAACACAGGAACCACACTATGCCGATGTAAACAGACAAAAGCATACATGCCCATGGATATAAAAACATTCCAAACACAAACAATTTCCTTTGATCTGAACAAAGTGTTTACAAATATATATATATATATATAAATGTAAAAGAAATACTCAAATTCCCTCAAACATATCCCTTATGCCATGTGTGCACTGCTATAGCTATGCTATGGAGTAGTAGATATCACCAATTGAAAAGGCATCAGTCATTCTCATTCTAACAGGCCTGCAGTTCAACAGGACACACTGCACCACTAGAGCCACCCAAGTCTGACTGAAAAGGAGCCAAAAGCCTGGCCCCGTGTCAGGTATGAATTAGCCCTGTGCCACAGTTAACTGGGCCACCCAGTGACCCTCAGCACCAAGGAGGCAGCCATAAAACTCCAGTGAAAGGATACAGAGGGATTTAACACTGTGTGGTGTGTGTGTGTGTGTGTGTGTGTGTGTGTGTGTGTGTGTGTGTGTGTGAGTGTGTGTGTGTGCATATGTGTGTGAGTGTGTGTGTGTGGGAAGAGGTGTTTGGGGTTAGGGCGGGCCAGAGTGTCATCTGGAGATGGGAGAAAATGAGAGCAGGGAATTGAATTAAAAGCTGTGAGTAGACAGACCCATGAGTGTGATTTTGTGAAAGTGTGTGTGTGTGTGTGTGTGTGTGTGTGCATGTCTCCTCTGGCGTCGAACCCACACAGAGGAAGACCAGCCGGACGTGACTCATTGCCCTGTTTGTGACTGCTGCAGACAAGCCCAATGTCGCCTCTGAGCACGAAACACACACACACACACACACACACACACACACACACACACACACACACACACACACACACTCTCTCTCCCTCTCACACAGACACACGTGTGTGAGTGCGCTCTAACACTAACAGTAGCGGTCAGAGCTATGGAGCTAAGTGCCCAGGTGTTAGCCGCTTGCCCGGGGCCGTCCGTCCTCACGCTCTCAGCCCTGTGTGTGTGTGAATGCCCCGGCCCCCAAATGCATCCTGACACGGCGCCAGCCAAAAGGACATTTTATACACACTTCATGGGACACCAGCCAGCCCCACTCACTGCTCACCCACCCTCCGTCTAGGAAAACACCAAATGGCCAAGGTAACATCATGGAGGAATTGGGTGGATTTTGCATATTTCACAGGCATTAAAGGATATAATAGGAATTAGGTCATAGGAACTGTTATACAACTTACAGTAATCAGGACATGGATGAATAAAACAAGAAGGTTTTTATGTAGTTAAATCTAAAGCTGTATTTATCAGGCTACATTTGTGTGTCTGTGTTCTGTGTCTGAGCTAAGATGCATGTGACACACACACACACACACACACCGACACACACACACACACACACACACACCTGTCACTCACCTGCTATTGCGCTGCTTAGCTTAGTGAAAGCACATTGGGAGCTTCTGCCGCTGCCATAAATGTGTGCTGGGGCTGGGGAGTTAATGAGTGGCCCATAAAACATGACTGCAGAGGTCAGGGCACTGCCACGCGCCATACTGCCAATGAAAAGCATGTGAGGGCTCGGAGGGACTCTTGGCTCGCACCCAACCCATCTGACCGGCAGGAGGACGGACACACACACGGACACACACACACACACACACACACATACACAGACAGAAGGACAGACAGGGGGAGAAAGAGAGAGAGAGAACTGTGTCGAGAGCAGAGAGAGGGTTACAGAGAAAGAAGGTGAATGAATGAATGAATGAATGAATGACGGATTGAGGGAGAGAGAGAGAGAGAGAGAGAGAAAGAAAGAGAAAACAGAGAGAATAGTAGCAAGGCTGGCATGGTGACTGGCTGAGTGTGTGTATGAGTGAATGTGTGTGTGTGTGCGCTGCTGTTTCACTTTGACAGCTGGGTAATGGGGAGTGGATGAGCATTCAGACGTTGGTGGTAGGGAGGTGTGTGTGTGTGTGTGTGTGTGTGTGTGTGTGTGAGGTGGTGGTGTTCCCTCAGACTCAGCCTGGGCCACCTGTGTGCTGCTGCTGGCATAGGGCCTGTGTGGACGGAGCGCTGGGGCAGCTGATGCCCATTAACCCGTGTGAGTCTGATGGCCAGAGTTCAGCTCCGGTCATACAGAGGGTGTTAAGGAGGGGTGTGTGTCTCTGTGTGTGTGTGTGTGTGTGTGTGTGTGTGTGTGTGTGTGTGGGCATGTGTGATTCCACAACAAGAAAGGGGCCCAGATGAACATCTGATTGGGGTGAGCCAATCAGAGCGCAGGACACGAGGGCATGGGGAAGGATGTGTAATTAACTCAATCAGCTTGATAAAAATGGGGAGGGGAGAGAGACCAGCCCATGTGCTGAGAGCAGAGGAAGCAACAGTGTCCAACCGCCCTGAGGCAAACCACACACACTCATACCCACCCAACCACAAGCACACACACACACACACACACACACACACACACACACACACACACACAAAAAGAATGAGAGACCAACATGGAAAACAACAAACCCGAGCCCACACTACACTCTGGGCAACTGCAAACAGACGTTCCCTAAACAACCGCGCCGCTTGCCGTCTTCTGGCACAGCTGTTTGCGTCCCCGAGACAGAGCGTGCTCAGACCAGACCAGACCAGATAGCATGATCTGGCCATCAGACCCAACCACCACTAACTACCACTGCAGCCTGGCCTGGCTCTGGCCTTTATCCCCGATCAACAGCTTCGCCTGACTCTTATCAAAAAAACGGTGTGGCTAGGGGTACCCTGATCAGGTTCGCATGCATTTGGTGGGCCTGCTTTTTCTCCACTCACACACACACACACACACACACAATGCCTTCCTTGATGCTCATTAGCATTCCTGGCCCGTTCTTCCAAACACAGATGTTGTTACTTTCATTCATATTTCACAATCACCTAAGCCCTGCACTGGGGCGTGGCGTGGACGGCGCGTGCACACCTGACTTCCTCTGCCTGAGTCCAAGTGCAGTTGACCCC